>NC_041344.1:15681442-15978942 GCF_004354835.1 Perca flavescens | reverse complement strand
TGCTCTCAGGGATTTAAGCAGCTTAATGGTTGTTAAAAGATTGACGTCAATATTTAGCAGTATAGCACTTGAGGTTGAGAAAGTAGTGCTCATTCCAAAAAAGAAAAAGAAAAAAGAAAATCACTGTAAAGGCTCGCTCCAGCAAGTTTATAGCTGTGTTCACTGAGTCTAATTTCACAGTGTTCGCTGCTTTCCTTTTCATCAAGTCAGAGTACTCCAAAATTAAATTTTTAAATGTGTTTTGCATGTGTCGTACAATGACTGCTGAATATTTTGACAAATGTACATTTCAAACACTCTGATTTACCAAGGAGTGTGTGCATGTGTGTGCGTGCGTGTGAGCATATGTGTGATGTTTGTGTGTGTGTACTTAATAATAGGCCTATTTTAAAAGATGGTTTGGATGCCATTTTACATCTGGGATATTTTGCTGGCATTATCATAGGTCAGCCTCATGGTGCTTTGACAAATATAGTCTACTTTTGACCATGGCCTTGACACACTTACTGTCTCAGCAATGGCTGACGGCCTGGGAAACCTTGACCCACACACTTGTTAACAATTTACAAATGCCAGACAAATGTGAGTGTGTGTCAGTTAACTGGAGTGTGGGAGTCCGGTAGAATCAGAGAAATAGGACAAGCATTTGGCACCTTTAAAGCCATTACACGTTGCCTACAGAGTGATATCAACTTTGCCACGAGCTAGACTGGTTATGTTTCGAGCCAGTTTTTGTGTGTACTGTGATCCTGATCATTCCTTACTCCACTAAAACCCTGGGGAGGATGTAGAGAGCCATGTGCTACCTCAAAGACACATGGTGTTGATAGCTAGGCTGCGTAAACACCCAGCGGGTTTACGCAATTCCCCTCATATCCCACCCTAATCAGTGCAGGTGAGCCAGCCAACAAATAGGAGTCTATTGCAGCAGCAAGGACATGATCCCTCACCAGCTTCCCACTAACAACAGCACTGCCAATTCAGTTCAGTAGAATGCATAACAAAGCAGGAGGTACAAGCTCACATTTAAGGGTGGTTGTTAAGCATATGCTTGTATGTTTCCTGTCCATCTTTACATATGTATGGTGTTTAACATTTAATGGGGAAGTTAAGAGGGGTGGCATGTTCACCGGGTCAAGGGGCTGACTCAAGGGCAGAAGAAACGCAGGAGTAAATTCTGTTGATAGAGCATTAGACAGAAAAAAGGCTAGGGAAATGTGGAAAAAAAGCTCTTTTAATACAAACTTGATACAGTTTATCTAAGGTGAGCACAGCAGGCATTTTGAAATGTTTCCTCTGTTGCTATCTCTTTTATATTGTGGATTCTTTAAAGTTGTGAATCACTCACTTGTGCCCCCATCCTTCTCTTTTCTCTATTTTCCCCCCTTTTCCTTTCCAAAAACCACTACTTTACAATTTCTTTTCTTCACCTATTCTCTCCAAAGGCATGTCCCTTGGGTGAACTTTGGTACTGATTACAGACACAAAGCACATTTGGAAATACATTCAGACACAGACACACAGGGGCATACTCATTTGATTTACTTCTGTATGCCAGGGGCTGTTTGCATTATGTGTGCGAATATTAGCCACCTGCACAATCATGCAAAGGTGCCCTTTAGTTTGGTTATATAGTACAGATCGGAAGGCAAGACTTACCTGTAGAGTGAAAATTTGCGCTTAAATGAAAAGCATTGTCTGCTGTAATACTCATCAAACACTGACTACGTTTACATGCACAGAATATTGCGGTTTTTGCCCTTATTCCGAAAAAGACAATATTCTGACTAAGCTGTATATATTCCACTAATATTCCCATTCACGTGTAGCCCTGCAAAATAATGCCGCGTTCTATTTACCTCGGAACTCGGAAGCCGGAACTGGGAATGACGTCATACCCGAGTTGAATGCGTTCTATTTAAAAGTTGGATTTTCATTGTTTTCGTTAGCTCTAGCACGGTTAGCTATTGTTAGCAATACCAGTTGATAACGCATTACGCCGTTTTTTTGTGCATGCAAAGCGTAACAACATGTCCACAGATAGAAGTTGGACATGCCTGTGTGAATGACTGATTTAGTGACACAAATAAGACCGAAGCGCTTATAACTTTATGTTACTGCAGCTTTCACAACTGTTGATACAAGGGGCAGCCATGTTGGATTTTGAACTCTGGCTACTGGGAGGTTGTCCGACTTCCGAGCTCGTAAATCCGAGGTCAGGGGGCGTGTTTCCGAATTTGACCTCGTTAAAACCAAGTTCCGAAGTAAATAGAATGTGGCATAAGATTTTTTCAAAGTTTACCAGTGGTGGTGGACTTGTTGGACCGTGTGAAGACAGCCTCCCTCTTTCATTCCTTCAACAAGCTTCTTGAAAAGGTTGGCATAGTGATGTGTGCGCATATCCAAAACCCTGTTGATATCCAAGTCTTTGATAATGTTTAAAAGTAGCTGTTTTTCTCCTTCTTATTGGGTCTGCTGCCTTGCAAACTGTTGTTTGATTTGTGTACAGCAACCACAGCAACGCACAGAGCTGATCATAAGCCGTAAACAGGCAAGAGGCCATAAACTGCGGTAAAAACCCTGATTGAGACGCATATTCCGAATGCGCTGTATACATCTCCAAAGAATGCCTCTAAAACCCAAATAATACCGGAATATCCCACATGTCTTAAAGTGCTCATATTATTCTTTTTGGCTTTTTCCCTTTCCTTTATTGTGTTATGTATCTTTTTGTGCACGTTATAGGTTTACAAAGTTAAAAAGCCCAAACTCCACCCCAAAGGCACTTACCATCTTCAACAGAAAACACTGTTCACAAACTGCTCCAAACAGCTCTATTGTAGTCCAGCCTTTACTTCCATGACAAACGTGTGTCACTTTGTAATACATGACTACGTTTACAAACTGTCAATTTTCGGTTTATGGTCGGGTTAAGGTCACTATTCAGGTTTCTGGAACATTCGGAATAACCCGTATACATGTGTGAGCAGAGAGAGTTACTCCTGTATATATGGAATTTGTAATCAATTGGCAATATCCCGATGTAAACGGCGACGCACGGTTAGCGTTTGGACGTACGGACAACCTTAAGACGCAATAACTTTTCGGTCACCTTTTTATAAATCTCACTATCTTGGTACTTTCTGCAATCAACAAAAGACATTATATTCATGGTTTTCACCACACTAATAAAGAAATTGGTTTCCTCCTCGCTCCCAAAGTGTGGTGCTGTGCCTCGCCATGTTCTTCACTTCTTGTTTACTTACGGTATACTGCGCGCAGGTTTTCTGCATTGACACATATTTTGTGTATATATATATTTTATTATAGTATATAATTATTATTATAACTATGTTTTCTGGCGCATACAAGAAGTTCCTCTACTCAAAAGACGAAGATTCCTTGCGAATAGAACATGCGCAGAACACAAATCAATGTTCCTTTTGATGGGGATATGCCGATACGCGTTTACATGACCAAAATTTTGGGTTAGAAAAGGGGTAACCCAGGTAGCATATTCGGGTTTTTAAAAACCCAAATATGAGCATATTCAGAGTTTTGCCGGTGTTTACATGGCCATGCGCGACTGGGTTATTGCTAATATTCCAGTTTTGAACGGGTTATTGGCTGCATGTAAACGTAGTGATTGTTATAATGCTCCCCTAGCTGCTAGCATGGCACGCCCTCATACTCTGCTTCTGACTGGGTAGTAGTCCTTACCTAGCTACTGCTCATGTGCGACTCCCAACAAAGATGGAATAGAAGTGTGATGCCTCACTCTGTAGCTAAAACAGAGAGCTCAACACACAGGGTGAAAAGAGGAGCTGCAGCAATGTGCAGTACAACAAAAATATGGTGTTTTTTAAAAAATAAATTATGAACCTGAAAATGAGCATAATATGAGCACTTTAATTGATAAACGCTACTGTATATTCGGAAACAGGCCTTATTCGGTATGCTGTTTACATGACCTGTATCAAATTCGGAACATTGTCATATTCTGAATAATAGTGGAATATTGGTGTGCACGTAAACTGTGTGCAACAACATGCTGATAATACAGCAACATTTAAGTCAAATGAAGCCCGGGTTGGATAGTAAATTTAAAGCCAGTAACTTCTTGCTATGCAGCAACAGCGCTTATCCCTGAGCCACCAAGTTGATTTTAGTTTTTTCACATCTGATTGGAGTGGACCAATGATAACATGTACGCAGTATCCCTTATATGATTTTCAGTACAGTACCCTCAATGCTCACTGAAAAAAACAGAGGCTTTAATCCATACTTAACTTTAACCTGTGCCACAAAGCTGAGTATATCATTTTTTTAGCCTGATGGTTAGCATTTTACTCGGTAATTGTGTTCACCCGACTGAATTACACAGAGGAAATGCTAAATGCCTGCTACTAAATGGTCCGTATGGCTCAGAGCCAGTTTTTTTTTTTTTTTTTTTTAATGATACACACACCTATGTGCTGGTCCTTTTTTTCTTATCTATATAGCTCCCAGTTGTCTGTTCTTTAGCACTTAATGTGTCATTAATAATCCTCCTCACACTAGAAAATGGCTGATGTCAGAAAACTGTCATTGTAGAGATGCTTCATCCTACTCTGCAGCAAATAATTACACATTTCTGGTGACAAATGGCATTCCACCTCTCTCCCCACCTCTCTTCTAATGGCCCTTCTACTTTTTGCCATTTTGTCCATTCTCCAGTCTTAGAAAATATTTAAATGACTCAAATGCAATTAGGAACTTGCTCTTAATATGTTTGATACAGAATGTGATTGATTGATGTGGTTTAAAAGGGAAGGGTTTGCCGGCTGTGGCACAGCAGACACATCTTACCACAATGAACACTCTCTCTCTCAATCTCTATCTCTCTCAATATCTCTCTCTCTCTCAATATCTCTCTCTCTCTCAATCTCTCTCTCTCTCTCTCTCAATATCTCTCTCTCTCTCTCTCTCAATATCTCTCTCTCTCTCAATATCTCTCTCTCTCATTTTTCTGCCTCTGCTCTTTCCCATTCTTCTGTTGCCTCTCCACTTTTCTCTCTATACTCCTCATCGCCTTTCTTCCATCCCCTGCTTGGTTCTCTTCATTAACAGTAAATTACGTTGTTTTTTGACGTGACATTTCCTCTCCTCCCTATCCCATCTTCTGCTCTGACACATGGAACCCCGACTTTGACATACGAAAGGTCTGACATATTAAACCTTGCGCCCCTCCCTAACTCATCTTACATTCCTTCTCCCTTCACGTCTCCCTTCTTTTACCCAACTCTGCAACTTTCAATTACACATCTACCACTGACATGTGTGTAATGTCATCTCTCTTCTCATCACATATTTTCATTTGCTTTCCCCACTCTTCCCTCTCCGCTTTCTCCACTCCTCTCAACTCATCGACTGTCTTCCAAAATCTCGATTTTCTCTCTCCTCATATGACCAGTCTAATCTGCTCGTATGGCGCAGGTGTTGAAAATCCTTGTTTGCTCTTAATATTGTAATCCCATCCATCCCCTCTTTCTTTCAAACCTGTGAAGCTACCTCATTCTTGTGTCCCCTCTTACTCCCTTTTCCTCATTTAAATCTCTTCCGTTTTCCTTTTTCCAGCCATTAAATCACTAGAGCTTTACCAATTATTGAACACCAGACTGGATTACAATGGCATTAGGCAGGTTTGAGATTATGTCTGCAAGTAACATAGTAGTTAAATATGAAGAGCCTATTGTGGCTTAGGTTGCAGAAAAACTGCAACACCATGCAATGTAAAGCAATGCTACTATCCGTAAGTGTGTCTAGGAAGGAAATGACTATTACTTGCAACAGTACTTTTACAGTGAGGTACAGTTTTAGTAATATTATTTAAATTAAGGATCTTAATTTCTTCCGCCACCACAGTTGGTAGGTAATGACTAATGAGTAATAAATAGTTTTTCTCTGAATTACAAACATATGGAACCTTTAAACTTTGGTCTTACTTGCTACTTATTTCTAAAAATTATGTAAAATGTAAAAGTATCTGTACAATCTCATTAATACTAATCCACTTTCGATTGAATTAAAATCCAAATAACGTGGTTGTATTAGGTCACAATCCTAGAAACATCTCATGCAACAGCTAATCACACCTTCGGTTCTGACATCCATGCGTCTTCTCTTTCCTCTGCACTCTCAGTCACCTTTCCTTTCGGTTGTCTCCACTGTCCTTATTTTTGTTTTAGGGGGTGTCACCATAAAATGCCTGGATTCTTTTCTGGAGAATTAGTGACATCATCTATTCTAAAATAGGACACCTCTTCCCTGAATTTCTCTGCCCTTTTCTTGTTCGTCTGTTCTCCCCCTCCTCCTTGTCTGTACTCTTCTCCTCTGCTCCTCCTCTAACTCCATCTGGCTTTTCTGTCCTCTGCACTCCTCCTCATCATCTTCTCCCTTCTTATCTGCTCTATTCCTCTGGTTAACTCCTCCCTTCAGAGGATTTTTTTTCCACACTTGTTCTTTCTGGTCGTCTTCCTTCTTGCTTGATGTTTCCCAGTTGTCTCTTCTCTACCTCTTACTTTCTCTTGGTTCTGCAGCACTTCTTATCTCGCCTCCCTGACTTGTCACCTTTTCTTTCCTAGTCTCTGCTTCACTTTTCCCCTTCTCTTGAAATCTCCACTCATATTTGCTTTCCCTCTCTGCTTTCCTTCTACTCATTTCAACCCCTGCTGCTAGATCTCTCTGTCTCAAAGTATTAGAGCCATTGTTCCCACATCAATTAACATTGCAAATCTCTTTTCGCGTTCCCTGTAGCCCAGATTCAGCCAAATGAATCATTTTACTCCGTCGCTGCTCCCATTTGCTTCTTAACCATGTATTTTCTGGTTCCCAACCAATCGTGGAAGGAAATGGATGCTTTACTCATATGGGTACATGTGATCATCAGGCTATGTATTGGTGTGTCCAATTAGAGTGCTTCATGGCTGCACGCTCAAGCTGCAGTCGCCCAGAACTGCACTGTCAAAATCACAGAATTTAAACCGTTTCAGGGTCAGTGAGTAAATACATTTAAATTAAGGACCATGACTCACCAGGCTGGATTTAGGTGACCTCTCTCCCTTCTCTCCTTCCTCTCCTTAATCTCACACTCCTCACCACTTTACCTCATTTCCCCTCTCTGAAAGTCTCTCTTCCTTCTACTTTGCCCCTTTGTCTTTATTCTATCATTTTCCCCTTTCTGCCCTTTGTGCCTCTTCTCAATACTTCAACTACTCTCTTCTAATTATTTCCTCGAAGAGATTTCAGCATGTCATCTCTCTTTTGTAGAGAGAGTGCACCTCCAAACCTTCCTCTATCTGAACGGGTTTCCAACATGACTGTTTTTTGACATTTCACAGTATAGCATCACAGTTTGGCATGATCAAAGGGGCTCTAGGCTTTTAATGAGCGTCTGAGTCATTGCTCAATTATGATATAGAAGGGGTTTCATCAGAACACTGGCAATAATAATATTGCTGCAATATGCAGATCATATGCCATCCAATCTTCTGTGGAATTTAATAGAACTGTAAATTGACATATCGCTTATGAAGAGGAGAGTGCTATGCTTCAATCACTGTCATACTAGACACACACACACACACACACACACACACACACACACACACACACACACACATCACATATTCATTGGCACTGTAAATTTAACTACACACCTACAGCGTTTATGTTCATGCGTTCATGTGTGCATGCTAGCACTCACGCGCAAAGACTATATGTGCTGAGTGACCCGGGGGTGAACTGAAGCTGATTGCAGTCATCTGTCTGTTAACTACATTTTCTATAGGAGAATGACATAGTGATTAATGAAAGATGGAGAGCGGGACACTTTGAAAGAAATTGAGGATGGGAGGCATGAAGAGAAAACCATAGACAAAGAATGTGAAACAGAAACAGTCTAACAGAGGGAGAGCGAGACAAAGATACTCCGAGAGGAGTCAGAGAGAGAGAAAGATGCAATCACGATGAGAGAAGGTGAGAAGAAAAAAAAGAGATGATCATCCCACTTTCCTCTCCCAGCGTTAGATGCTGATTGGTTGAACGACCTCTGGGCCAACCCTCTCTTGGCGCTATTAGCAACAGGATGACTGATGAGAAAATAGAGTCCAATGAGGGCCAAAAGAGTTTAGACAAGCAGATAGTGTTGGTGCTCCCTTATGGCTGACTCAGGGCGTCATTTTTTCAAACTGCAGGTTAGGACCCAAAATAGGTTGGACTCCGTTATCCTCACGTGACAGAGGTACTAATATTCTTTAATGAGCCTTGGTCCCAGGGTGACAGAATATATGTACTAATTTTGGGCTCCCACGCGACAGGAGTACTAGTATGTTGTAATGAGCCTGGCTCCCAGGGTAAGTCACTACATTTGCTCAGTTTCAATCCCCAAATGACACGAGTGCTAATATGTTTTAATGAGCGTGGAGACAACATTTATGCGTTAGAATCTCAACTTAAGAGGAATTGTGGTATCAGCTAATGAGCCTATAGGTCCCAAGGTGACAGACTGCTCAGTTTGGGTCCCCTCATGTTATGTTTAAACAAGTCTGGCTCCCAGGTTTTATGTTTTTACATTCAGAGTGTTTCACTGCTTTAATCAAGAGTGATTTCTGAATAATGAATGAAAACAGACTCCGAATAAATTCCTAAATTACAAGCAGCCAAAACTGAGGAAATACAAAATTCATGGCCTTTGTGCATCACCAGTATTCCTCTGAAAATAAAGTTCATGTCAGAGTGAAGTGTTACAGAAAAAGAAACATAAGATCTTGTGTAAGTTGAGTTTTCTTTTTTTTTCGTTTAGATGAATAAGTAATGAAGTGTAGGAGTGGAGGCAAGAGTGATTTAAGGTAAATGGGGAGCTGCTCTGCTTTTCTTACAGAAGTGATAGGGTCATTTCAACAGTGAGGGTGCAGAGAGTGCACACTGGATGTAGTTTTAATTTTGTTAAGGAGAACTGTCTATAATATCCTCAGTGTGGAACCTTTTTTCTTAAGAGAAATGGGATGACATTGTTTAGCCATTGCTGTGTTTATACACAGTCACTATCTATGCAATACCCATGAATTTGTCTGCAATGTGATTGAAATGTTTCATGGTCCTTAACATGCAGAGTTAATGCTTTCTATATCAACAATATCTAGATATTTCTCATTAACATAGAGAACTATAACTTCTTCAGTTTTTACTAATCAATTTGTGCTACAGCCAAATTATCAAACCGCACAGGAGACAGCCACTTAATAGAATTTGAAAAAGCAGTATTTATATTCACACAACCTGTTATTTTGTGGCACATTTTCAGTCAGTTATTTTTGCCTAAAAATCCATACTTAAATGTTATTAGGTGGATTTTGAGTGGAAAGCAGCTTGCTGAAATTAGACCAACATTCTCATCCTTGTTATTGAGTCAAACAACACTAAAATAAAAAGTGGTTTCATCAACTGAAGGTAGTCCAAAATGTCATTTATTCTCAATTTGACTAAATCTCACTGACACTTATTTTATAATCAATTCAGCAAAACCTGATGCTAGAGAGAGTTTGATGACTCATGTTTAACATGCGTTTATAACATGATATGCCATTATTTACATGCACCCATGAAAAAGAGCGTGACTCCATATAAGTCACAGTAAGATGACTTATATTGCCCGCCAGAAGGCAAATGGTGGGTCTGCCAATAACCCCAACATATACGCAACGCACTCCACTACTTCAGCCAATATAACATTTTATAGTGAATGGTTGTTTGGACTCATTAGTCCATGTATTAGCATTTACATTATCTGTATTCATCTATGCATGTATGCAAAATTATTTACAATCATTCTAAACAAGTTTCCTTTTAAGTTTCTTGTTTTCCATGGATATTCCGTTGATATGAGCATTTTGGCCAACTGTTTGTTTTCCATTCCTGTGATTTTAATTCAGTTCGACTAGTGACACACACACACACACACACACACTTGCCACAGTGACACACAAACAACACAGACTGGCTAAATGATAGCAATGCAAACCTCAGATGCTGTGGAGACTTTCAGATCACCGACTCCAATTAAGATGGAAAAAAAAGATACAGATTTTCTACCATTAACACCAGGATGTATGCTTTTCTATGCATATATACTGTATATGAAAACAGCACTGATAGAGAAGTTAGTGAGTCAATATTTGTTTGAGCAAAATTGTACATAAATGTCAAGTGTGTACAATGATTGGTTAAAGGGAAAAACAGAAAAAACATTACAATACAATATCAGTCAGTCCAGTACTATCAAGTACTATTACAAGACTAATGCTACTGATTTGCAACTTATTGTACAGGTGTTTTATTTTACTGTGTCATGACTCTGACAAATAATAGATTGAAGAGAAGCACACAATAAAATAAAAGACAGCAACAAAGTAAAGAGTGTGAGCCCATGTCCTTAAGTATCCTTACAACCTACAACAAGTATCTAGTGACCCGGGAGGGCCCAGCCTGCTAGGATAAAAACCGCCGATTCCACCCAACTGTACTTCTGTTTTATATGATAGTTAAGTTCCTTTGATCTCTGTATGTTTGTGGAAAAGGTCTGCACAAGCACCATCATACTCACATACAGTATACACACAGATACAGATAGAGGTACACGCACATTAAGCGGTTGACATTTCAGACAAGAGACAACTTTCTTTTCTCTCTTTTCTCTCCCTCCCTCAGATACACAGAACACAACAAGTAGCTTTTCCATTACCAAAAACCCTACAATGCCAACACCTTCTTTAACTTGCTCTCTCTCACTATGGCTTAGTAGACTTCTCTCTCCTCCTCACCTCCAAAGCATTTTTCCTAGAATCGATGACCCAGATTTCAGTGCCTGGCCGATGAGGTGGTTTGTAACTATGGTGTTTCAGAAATGTAATGAAATTATAGTTTAAATGTAAGGGGTTTCATTTGTTGTATTGACATATCAATTATCAATCATGCCGATTTAAGTCTGTTGAAGACCGTGATTAAACCACTACTCAGGTTAAAGTTGGACACGGTTGGACCTGCCACACTACATGTACTAAAAATTTATGATTAAAGAAGGATAGTGAGGGAGATATCAATCAAGCATAGGCTGTACACTCCAACACAGTTCATAACAAATGATTGTTTGTGGGAGTCTTTAACATACGGCTAGCAGTCGCTTTCTGTTGCTTTGAACGAGCAAGCTAGCATACTTGGATGAAGGCAGATGTTCGTCTGAAATGAGTTGGTTTGTGTTACCTCTACAATGCAGTGGGCATCAACAGTCAGAGGTGAGACATTTAATTTTCTGTGGCGAGCAGTTCTGTGATTCAGTGAGATCATTTTTATGATACTGTAATAAGCACAAAGGAAATTATTGTAACATCAAAAATAATCACTCTGAGGACAATATGCTGCACAATTACAGTGGTGCTCAATCTAAGTCTAAAGTGATCCATAACTTAACTGTTTTCATTGGTGTTTACTTACTCACAATTTATAATTTTGTATACATTATTTTGAATTGATACAAATGTCAAATCATCTGAATATATTCTTTTTTTCAAGTATTCACTAATTTAATATGGCTGTCCACACACATTGTATTTCTGCAACTGCTAACTGTTTAAAACAGATTTCTTCTGAAAAACAAACTGATAGAAGTTCAGGGCTGAATTATTATAGACCATCTATGCTCCAAAATGCAGCGGATTTTAATTAAAAAGTATTTACAGAGGCAGTACAACCCACACTATAGAAATATTTTTACATATCCATTCATTTTCATCCAAATCAAGGCCACACTAGCCTAGCATGAGAGGTTAATGCAAAAGGGCATCGAGCCTGCAGTCAAATATAGCGGTGGTGTTGTGCCTTTTCAGGAACTGATGACTGGCACAGGATGAACTACACACTGACCAAAGGGAAGTGCCACTCTATTCTTCAGAGGCATGCCATCCCTTGCAGTTCTGACATGCATTACTTTCCCTTCACACTCACCAGACGTTGGCCTCACCCGACATCTTTTGGAATATTTGAAAAAGGCAAAAGGTGAAAGCTACTGTAACATCACAAGACTCTCACGGAGATGTGCTGAAAAAGACTGCTTGAATAATGTGGACTCTCATATTTTTCAAAAACTTATAGAATTCATGCCAGTTAGAAGCTGTGACCAAGGCATACAGTGGACTCAAGCATTGAGATTATTTGACTTATATTATACACTGAAAAAGGTACATAGCTATTAATAATATATGTAACCTTATATGAGAAATGTCTGCATATAAAAAATCCCTTTTTGAGAAATTATTAAACAAAGTCTTTAAGAAGTGGATTATGACTTTCGAATCTCGATATTTATAAAAACTAAAACATGCAGGAAGTAAAAAAGCACTGCTGTGAATAAATTAAAACACTGTAGGCAATACATAAACATAGAAGGGTCTATTCATGTTTGGAATTTTGCAAAGCAATGTGCAGTGTGAATAAATACTTAACCCTCTGAGGGCGAAGGACACGCCGGAGCGTCCAGTGGTGTTTGGACAACAGACAACACTCCTTTTCAAAAAGCGATGTTACAAAATTTGATTTACTATTTTAATTATATTACACTACTTTTGTTCTCATTTCAAGCAACAAAACAATTTGTCCACATGAGTAAAGGTTTGTTTTCATCTTCACGAGATTTTTAATTAACTAATAATTAACTTTTCTGCTTTAGGGTCAAATTTTCTCTTTACACATTGCTCTCTGGCAAATTCCGGTCTCACGATACAGAAAGCTGAGTTTGTTCTAAACATGTTGATAAAAAACACATGGGGATTGGTTATATGGAAATACCCTTAAAAGGAGAATTCAAGAAGTTATGTAAAAATCGAGAAAAATGCCCTTAGACCTCAGAGAGTTAACATACAAAAACAACATACTTCAGGAGCCTGTCGAGAATTTCATGAAAATAATGTCATTTCCAAGGAAAGCGGTCAAGAAAAAAAAACGTGAACTTTGACACTGCCATGAATTGAGTGTCTCTGTACTCAAAGCCCGGCTTCCTCTCCTTTCTGCATGCGTCTTTTTTTATTCGTGCAGAGCGGGATTAAACTGAATCTAAACTCATTTGTGACTCAACATTCAAGTCCATTCTCAACCATCCTCATCATGATACACCGCTCAAAACCTTACTGTCATGCTTTTAATGAGACACAGAGACACCAGTTTGGAGACTTTCAACATGGAAAATACCTGATGTGCGTTTTAACCTGCGGAGACACATTAGACGTCCGCTACAAAGTCTGTATGTCTCAGCAAGACTCACATTAAAAACATCCATCATTGATATGATTCCTACGCAGATATCTTGGCTTGTTTGCTTTCCACTGTGGCTTCTATATGACCAATATATTCACAAACTCACTGGCACACAGAAATAAATGCAGAAGAGAATAGAGCACTGGGACTGATTCACTGAGCATCTCCCATGTGACACGCTTGTCAGCAGTACATGTGTTCCAAGTAAATAACTCATGCGTACGCACAACATGACCACACATAAACAAGTCTATTCCATATGACTTTTTTACTTTGCATTCAATCTCATAATTTTTCATATTTGGGATGCATGTTTAAACACATGTCACTCTACAGTGTTGACAAGTTTTATGTTTTCATATTTTAGTCATGCCGCAGTCCCCTGTGGAATAACAGTTTAAAGTTGTTGGTTCCAGTTCCTTAACCCTTGTGTTGTCTTCCCGTCAACCTTTTTGACACCTTTTTTTCAGTTTGTTTTTGCTTTTTCCAATGTTTTAAATTGTAAAATTTTTCTTCTACACATTTTCAGCGCTTATTTCTACGTCCCATATTTTCTGATATAAAACAAAAATTGAAAATGGATCAATGTGACCCGAAGTCAACCCAAGGGTTAAATGTGAGAATTTTCTTTTTATCCTCTGTTGTATATCACGGTCAGTTAATTATTATTTTTTTTCTCTTTTTTTTTTCTCTCCGCTTTGGACTTTTGGTCAGATAAAACAAGCAATTGAAAGATGTTACTTTGGCTTATGATTGCCCTTTTTTCAATTGTTTGATATGTTATATTGTAAATAATCAACATAGTCAAAATAAGCAATAGAGCAGAAGAAAAACAATCAAGGGGATACTGCATAATCAAAATTATCATTACTTGCAGCCTCGAGATAGACAGAGCTGAAGGTATGTGGTATATTGCAAAATGAATCACATTTATTAATAACAAGACTGTATATTTGTGTGTGTGCATGTGTTTCCATGTGAATTGTCTGTGAACTGTGATTTCTTTAGGACACCCAATAATTCACATGATGATGTCCAAGGATATGATTCCTGAGGCACAATTTTTTTAAGCTACTGGATGACCCCAGACTTTGATCTAATATTGATAGAACTTTATGATTATCTTCAATTGGAAAGGTTCCAGATGCATTATTCAGGGCTGTGGGATCAGCTCGCTGTTACTTGACACTACTTAGAATGTATATAGGAACTTCATTAGGTGGTACATACTGCACTGTGTTGTCTTGCATGTATGTAATCTACAATGATTATTTACATTATTCACTCATGTCTGCTTTGTGTTCTGACTTGCAATGTGTTAAAAGTTAAATTTTTCCTGCATGCTTTTCCTGCAACAATATTTTAAACTTATAAACTGTGACTGACTTGAGTCATGACACTTGTCAATGGTAACGATCAACATTATTAAAAATAGATGGTGATACTGTCAACATCATGTAATTAAAATGAATACAGATGATAATGTTGATGACATAGTATTCTATAATCTACATTTCTGTTGGTGTGAATCTACATACTGTGTGTGCCGAAGTTTGTCTGTACATTGTGGAAAGTTAAAAATAACTATTACATGTTTGTGTGCATTGCAAAAAAACAGCCAGTGTGAAAAGAAATGACAAAACACAAAAAAGCCAGCATGCGGCTGCTCTCCCGCAGTCCTGAATTGAACCTGTAACAACATTGTTTAACACATTACCAAGAGAAAATGGCCTATTTTGTATCAAATTCGTGTCCATAGTATACCAGAATCTGCTACTATATTCAGCTAAAAGATGCAGCTTTCACAGGTAAATGGTCTGTGTTGCATTTATTTCACTTCAATTCAAACAAATCCAATCATCTTCAATTTAAACACAGGCCATAATACTGCACTCCGGCACTGATTCAGCTTACAGTTTTCACCAAACATTATGTGTAAATTCTGGCAGATGCACATTCACACACAAATGTACACATTCACAAAAACACAACCCGCTGGACACAATCAGTCCTCGTCAGCCTTCATTCAGCGCTCCACAAAATAAATAGCATCTCTCACTCACTCACACACACAGTGTTTTTTTGTCTATGGATATATTGTACACACACAGCCTTGATACAAGATTATTAAACCGCAGACAAAGAGGTAGTGAAATTATTTGGTGAGCAACAGAGAGGGGGCTGGAGAGGGAAACGGAGATATAGAGAAAGGGAGAAATGGAGACGAGGAGGAGATGATTATGAGGTTGTATTGGCAAATGGATATTGTGGGAATCATTCAGTAAATGACAGAAAGATAGTGTAATATTTACCAAATGTTTGTATGATAGATGTACTGAATTATTCAACAAATGGCTTGGAGATGCAGAGCAAAGGAGCAGGCTGATGGGATAAAGACATAGAGAGGGAGAGAGAGGGAGGACAAGACAGAGCAATTTACCAAATGGTCAATGAGACACAAAAGATATTGTGGCTGCCTTGTCAAAATTGAGGGGGAGAGGAGAGAAAGGGAGGAAACAAGAGTAGGAGAGAGGGGAGGAGGTGTGGGGAGTGGAGACAATATGTAATTAGGCCATCATAACTGCTGTCACTGATTGCAAATAACTATAGCCATAATCACATCACACACTTAAAAGACAAAGTGTGTGTGTGTGTGTGTGTGTGTGTGTGTGGGGGGGAGGCAGTGTTTCTGGGTGTTTGAAGCATATTATTCGCTACCTGTTTATCAATTACAGTTTCTGCTGCATCATCAAAAGAGCTTGGAATAGTTTCTTTGTCCTTTCAGAGTTTGTGTGTGTGTTTGTGTGACATTTGACATTAAGGGCCCTATTTTAACAATGGCGGATTGCTATTATAGTGGCGGATTTGCTAGGCGCTAGGGGTGGTACGGTTCTATGAAAAAACATCCGAACCATTTGGTCCGCTTGACGGTTCACGCATGTGCAATGTAGCCTCATGCCCGTCAGGTGCACATATGTGACCTCAGTGCGTTTCCCTTTCGCGCGAAAGAAGAGGTCTGGACAAGTTACCAACAAAACGTACAGTGAAAGACCGTGCAAAACATTTCAGGCCATCCTGCCAACCTGTATACATTTTAATATCAATGTACGCCGTAACGTTTTTTCATTCTAAAGTGGCTGAAGCGGCTGCAGTTTCGATCCTGTCGGGTCTCTGCAGCGGGCGGGGCTGCTCAGTTCTCCCCGTGACTGACGCGCGTGCACACACTAGGGTTGTGCCGATGGATGATATCATCATCGTGATGGCTGGCCGACATCTCGATGGAGAGCCACCGTCGTAATGCCACACTCCTCACCCTGTCAAACACACTAATCCTAGTCGCGGGCGCTGGACGGGAAATTGACAAGTGCGTCGGTCTTAAACTAGCAAATACACTTGCGTCGGGCTTTGCGCTGCACCTGGTGCAACATAGGGCCCCATAAGTGGAAGCTACTTTCTACCTTCTAGTAATGTTGGACACAGCGGTCTCGAGTGAGAGAGAAAAAAAGTGTTAACGTGGAACGCCATCACACTTACGTGGAATGCTATCACCCCTCATTGGACTAAGTTTGTCGACACTACTATGTGCGTGCATCAATAAGTAAGTCTGAGGTCCTGTAGGTACGGGACGATGTTATGCAGGATTTATGAATTTACGTTAGCAACTGTAGGCTAATTCACGAGGGGGCTATTTTATGTGTGAGCTAATATTGCACATCTGTTCATGTGCGCTGCAAGAGTTATGTTACTGTTTATTGAATTAATTATTCAGTGCAAACATAACCGAGAATGTAGTTTAAACTCCGTAATGATGGTATATTAGGTTATTACTGTCGCTCTGTTAAAGGCAAACGTCCCACTGTACTGTCGTTACGGACATCGGATTGATTTTACTGCACCAAAGTTAAGTGAAAGTAGGTGAAGTTGTAAAAAACTGCCCCTACCAGCAGGGCACCATTTACAGAGGGAATTCTGACTTAATCAAAACACGGAGCTTTAAGAGTTCCTCTTTTTCTTTTAAAGGATACATTTTTGTAAGAGCTATACTGAAGTTGGCAGTTTGATAAATGCAAGTTATTTCAATTGATATTCTGTAATATTTCAATCTTCATGTGCTAAAAAGGCACATATGTTCCTGTAGATGGCAATACACATATATAAAATAAATAAATGAAAAGCTTGTTGAAATCAATGTCTTACCTCTTGCTGTATCAAAATCTCAGCTAGCTTTCCTCAGAGATGGTCCCAATAATGTGCTTAAAGTTAAGTCAAATTCAGTTTGTGCATGATTACATAATATAATTATTTAATACTGTATCCTAAATTGTGGATAATTAAGATATATATATATATATCATATGCTGAAGTATATTTCTGGAGTGTTAAAGATTAAAAGAAAAAATAAGAAGAACCGTACAGAACCGAAAACCGTGACCCTAAAACCGTGATATGAACCGAACCATGGGTTTTCTGAACCGTGCCACCCCTACTAGGTGCACGCTCTTAATACATCCATGGGCGCATGCCAGGAGCGGTTCACAGCCGAGGAGACGACGTTTACCATTGATTTTTCTTTTTGACAAAATGTAAAAAAAAGAAATGTCACAAAAACATATTTTCCGATGTTTTGGGCTCACTCTCACTGAATCACGAGGTTATGAATGTATGGTGATATTTTTGCAATGTAGTCTAACATTAGTCCAGGATTACTTCACTATAGACGATGCAGCTCTTCGGTCTCTCCTCTCCTGTGCTGCTGCTGGGGCATTTGGGTTAAGTGGCATCGGCACATGCAGTTCAACATCACATTTCCTTAAGTCCTTTAATATTTCCTCATTTATGTCATCAACACATCCATCATTCATGGAATTGTTGTGTTAAACAAGGACATATTTTTCCTTGTATTTATGTATGGTTTGCAAAAAATGAGAACTGCTGGGTCCATGAGATGAGAGCAGCAAAGCGTATGCGCGGTGTGGACACTCCTTACGGCAAAGCATGCGCCCTTAAAATATCATCTGAATAACGTGCCACTGACTTTAGACTAGTCTTTTCCTGGTCAGTCAGTCCCTCCAGGATTTTGCGATGTCGCAATCGCGCCAATTCAACCAATCACTGTGACTTTGGTGCGACTCGCAATTTTGACCAATCACCACAACTTTTCCGCAAATTTGATCAATAACCGGAGTTTCCCGCAACTTCAACCAATCACAGCAGTCCCACGTGCCAGATTTTACATCCGTATAATGTGACGGAGAGCCACTGACCAAGTGGGAGTGAACGTCTCACATTTACCAACAAAATGTACAGCAAAAGACCGCGCAAAAACATTTCAGACCACGCTGCCAACTTGTATACATTTTAACATCAATGTACGCTGTAACCTTTTTTCACTTTAAAGTCAGCAGCTGCTGTTTCAATCATGTCGGCTGTCTGCAGCAGCGGGGGTGGGGCTGCTGCTCATACAGTTCCCCCCACTACTGACGCACACACGTTCTCTTAATACATCCATGGCACACACACGGTGGATGCAGAAAAAAAACAGATGACGACGACCTATATTGAGGACAGCTACGCTCATTATTGTACAGTAAGTGCAATGATAAGTTAAAGTCCAATAAGTACTTTATCAAACCATATGAATGTGTGTCCCAGGCCAGGTTAGGAAATTATCTAACAATGTAAAGATCAACAAGTCACTGACACATACTGTATGTTCAAATTTGATTCATTCAATAATTTTTTTTTAGCCATTTTCATATTATACCAACATTTGCAGCATCAGGAGCCTTTTTGGTAAGGTTACTAGGAAAACTCAGAGTAGTTTTATTCTCCTCAAAACAAGTTTCCTTTTTATTTTTAAAGAACTATACAAAAAACTTTCACTGTCTCCCGCAACTTCATTGTAACAAACGGCATCGCAACTTTTATCGCAATTTTTTACAAAAGCTCATGCAAAATTAGGCATTTTGGGCTGCAACAATCTCAAAAGAAAAGACCGCGAAATCCTGGAGGGACTGGTCAGTGGCAGAATTGTTTTCTGAAACTGCAACATAGCACAAGGGAATGTTTGCGCCGGAACACGCCTCCTCTTTTTGCTGAACCGCCCCGGGGAGCGCAAGTTCATTCCCTAATTTAACGTGAGTCTGTGGAAGGGAAAGTCTGCGGTGCGTTGTGTGCAAAATAGGAATGATACATGCGTTGGTGTACAAAGTCAATTGCGCTGGGTGCAAGATAGGGCCCTATGTACAGTGGGGCAAAAAAGTATTTAGTCAGCCACCAATTGTGCACGTTCTCCCACTTAAAAAGATGAGAGGCCTGTAATTTTTATCATAGGTACACTTCAACTATGAGAGACAAAATGAGAAAAAACAAATCCAGAAAATCACATTGTAGAATCTTTAATGAATTTATTTGCAAATTACGGTGGAAAATAAGTATTTGGTCAATAACAAAAGTTCATCTCAATACTTTGTTATATACCCTTTGTTGGCAATGACAGACGTCAAACGTTTTCTGTAAGTCTTCACAAGGTTTTCACACACTGTTGCAAGTATTTTGGCCCATTCCTCCATGCAGATCTCCTCTAGAGCAGTGATGTTTTGGGGCTATCGCTGGGCAACACGGACTTTCAACTCCCTCCAAAGATTTTCTATGGGGTTGAGATCTGGAGACTGGCTAGGCCACTCCAGGACCTTGAAATGCTTCTTACGCAGGCACTCCTTCGTTGCCCGGGTGGTGTGTTTGGGATCATTGTCATGCTGGAAGACCCAGCCACGTTTCATCTTCAATGCCCTTGCTGATGGAAGGAGGTTTTCACTCAAAATCTCACGATACATGGCCCCATTCATACTTTCCTTTACACGGATCAGTCGTCCTGGTCCCTTTGCAGAAAAACAGCCCCAAAGCATGATGTTTCCACCCCCATGCTTCACAGTAGGTATGGTGTTCTTGGATTGCAACTCAGCATTCTTTCTCCTCCAAACACGACGAGTTGAGTTTTTAACAAAAAATTCTATTTTGGTTTCATCTGACCATATGACATTCACCCAATCCTCTTCTGGATCATCCAAATGCTCTCTAGCAAACTTCAGACGGGCCTAGACATGTACTGGCTTAGCAGGGGGACACGTCTGGCACTGCAGGATTTGAGTCCCTGGCAGTGTAATGAGTTACTGATGGTAGCCTTTGTTACTTTGGTCCCAGCTCTCTGCAGGTCATTCACTAGGTCCCCCCGTTTGGTTCTGGGATTTTTGCTCACCGTCCCCCATGGGGTGAGATCTTGCATGGAGCCCCAGATCGAGGGAGATTATCATTGGTCTTGTATGTCTTCCATTTTCTAATGATTGCTCCCACAGTTGATTTCGTCACACCAAGCTGCCTACCTATTGCAGTCTTCCCAGCCTGGTGCAGGTCTACAATTTTGTTTCTGGTGTCCTTTGACAGCTCTTTGGTCTTGGCCATAGTGGAGTTTGGAGTGTGACTGTTTGAGGTTGTGGACAGGTGTCTTTTATACTGATAACAAGTTCAAACAGGTGCCATTAATACAGGTAACGAGTGGAGGACAGAGGAGCCTCTTAAAGAAGAAGTTACAGGTCTGTGAGAGCCAGAAATCTTGCTTGTTTGTAGGTAACCAAATACTTATTTTACCGAGGAATTTACCAATACATTCCTTAAAAATCCTACAATGTGATTTTCTGGATTTTTTTCCTCATTTTGTCTCTCATAGTTGAAGTGTACCTATGATGAAAATTACAGGCCTCGCTCATCTTTTTAAGTGGGAGAACTTGCACAATTTTTGGCTGACTAAATACATTTTTGCCCCACTGTATCCATAGGTAAAGGTTTAGTCTATGAGATGATTGTGGTGCAACTTCTGTGGGCAATCCCATTTTCTCTGAAGTTATACACAGGGCTTCAAGACCCCTAATTGCATGCGTTTCATGCTGGACCATTGCTGCGTTGACATACTGTAACAACATTGAAGCTGAGTTTGCCATGATATTTTTAGGACTGCATCCTTCCAGGGGCCCATGGGGATTTGGACAAAGTTCCAAATTAATCAGATTTAAAGTTACTAAGTCATGGCCATATAAAATTGTGATGCTGCTTTAACACTGCATATAGGCCATGTGTTCAAGACCTGATTAGATCTGATCTAGAAAATGCTAAGTTATGAGAAATAACATGGCACATGAAGGTACTAGTGTAATAAGAAGGACATGCCCAGAGAAAATCCATATGCCCAATAGGGCTGGGTATCGTTCAAAAATGTATGATACCGGTACCAATACCGTGACTTTAATACCGGTTCCTAAACAATACATTACCGCACAAATCTTTTCATTTATTTTTCAGCTCCTACTACGTGAGCCTTCTCTGTGCGTAACGTAGAGTTTTTCCTGCCTGCCTCTACGACGTGTAATGCTAAAGAGCCAATCACCAACATTATTAGATCTTGGTAGAAACAATGTGCATGCTAAATGGCTCACTGACGCTGATGAGATTTACTCCTTAGGTTTTGAAATTGGGTATTGAATGACATGAAAAACCTGTATCATCTCCAACCAACCTGTGTCCTGTTGAAGCCACATTCTTTAAACCAACACCACAGTTCCACCTGTGGAAATAGCCTGGCTTGACATTGTGTTTTAGAGGTTAATTTACAAAGTGAGTCCTGATTTTTGTTGACGCATTGCATTCTGACATTTTCTGCTACACAATTTTGAAAAGGAAACATGGCACTTATCTCATACACACATAAACACATGCACGCATACACACATGCACCCACAAAACCTTGCTGTTACTAAGTGGAAGCCAGTTCCATAATTATGTTTCCTCCCTGTCTGTCTGATTACCAAAATCACAATTTCAAGATGGAAGTGGTATGCAAATAATGCAGTGTGTGTATCTTTGAGTATTTCTGTATTTGTATTTCTGTGTGCGAGAGAGAGATAATCAGATGCCAACTGAGCTGTGAAAGTGATTGCCGTGGAGCAGTGTAAGAGATGGAACAATCAAAGAAACAGTACTTATCCCACTCACACATCCACAACACACAGTAGGACGCAACTAATACAGCAGTTTGGGATCTAAGATTGTAATTTGGGAAGTAATTATGTTTTGCTACTTTTTCAGTTTTCACATGACTATCTATTGTACTTTTATCTCTTTACAAAATATCAACAACACGATTGCAAAAGTAGGAGAAGTAGATCATGACTCATCAGCAGCAGCATATCTGTTCTTCATGTGATATGTTTTGAAGGTGTACTTTTCATTCCCGTCAAAAGACAGCCGTCTTTGACTGTGCGGTTTTTAATTTTTCCCCACTGTCAATATTTCTCATTCCCCATGTATACACATTTGCAGCTGAATTGTACCAAATCACATTAAATGTCATTGATTTCTATTAAAAAAATGAAAAAACAAACACGCTAAGCACACAGCTCTGCCTTGTAACGACCAGCCTCTTTGATTTGAGTTGCTGCTGTTTTTGAAATGCAAGTACAATTCAGTTTGACTGTTGAATACCTGGTTTGGATATAATGTAAATCAAATACAGCTGCCATGTGGCAAATTGTGGCACACTTTAGTCTTGTTACTTGTATACATTCTAATTAATTCATAATCCCCCTCTCTGTCTCCCATTCACCATGCGGTCTCTTCATAACAGCCTCTTCCATGTCTTATAGTTTCTGTTTTTTCCCTCAATCCTCGGTTTCATCATTTCCTTTGCTTCTACTCTTTGCTCTGATTCTGTCTTTTGGAGTGTGACCTCTTGTTTCTTACCTTTAACACATGGAGAACTGACTTGACCCATGCATGATTGCACATCTATGTGTGGCGCTGCTGTCTGTATCACTGTGTGTCACTCTGTGTTTTGGAATGTCTAACATGGGTGTCTTTGAATATAGATGTGTGTGCGCGTTTCAGGTTTTTCCCTTGCTCATTCTTGTGTGTGTGTGTGTGTGTGTGTGTTTTCACTTGAAACCTCCCCAGGGAGCTGCAATGTCATAGGTCCCCACCCTTAACACCTCTCTTCTGTTCTTTGTTCCTCTCCTCGTTAAACACTGGTTTAGAGGTCCTCAATTTAGAGGAGATAATGAGCACAGGTCAATTAAGAGGGGAGATAACAAGGCAAAGTGTGATAGGGGGACCACACCTGGGGGCTGCTTCACACATTAATGAGACATTGCGTGAGACAGAGGATGAGAGAGAGAGGGGATGACATTTTAGTTACAGATATAAACTTATTACCATACTGTACAGTTGCTGTGTATGAAAATACTTTAAAGCCATCTATTCAGCGTTGACCAATGCCTACCAAACTCCAGTCAGGCAAATGTGTTTCGTT
Source organism: Perca flavescens (assembly GCF_004354835.1). Taxonomy (NCBI): domain Eukaryota; kingdom Metazoa; phylum Chordata; class Actinopteri; order Perciformes; family Percidae; genus Perca; species Perca flavescens. The sequence goes on along the minus strand of NC_041344.1, from coordinate 15,955,241 downwards.
AAATGAATGCAAAATATCTAAAGAGTTGATATTTGGTGTCTAGGTGTAACGGAGGTGTACTCACTCTCTTGTGTTGTGTTGTGTTACAGACGAATCAGTCACTCTTCGTTGGCTATCACAGCCGTTTATTCTGGTAAACAGCAGAATAGTGTCTCACAATCACAGTCGTCACCATAAAGAGCTCCAGTTAGCTAAAATGAAAACAGAAATTATCAGTTTACTGTTGCCACGGTTCTATCATAAAAGTCAGGTTATCAAGCTAGGCTAAGCAGACTAGCAAGCTAGCACAGCGTGGCAAACTTTTTCATTTAAGCCTAAACAAAAGAAACAAAACTGGCCTCTAATATAAAATTTGAGACCTCCCGTGCTGATATACTACATGCACATCACATACTACATAACATATTATCACAATGAACACATTTACCTAACTATAACAGTGGAGCTCAATTTATGCGACTTACCATGAAACAGGCTATGACAGACTGGTGATAAATGTGTAGGAATTTACCCTAAAGTCTGCAGAATGGCACCAATAGATGGCGCTCATGTTACAGAAAAAGCCTGTCTCATATGGGAACTACTAGCCAAATGAAAAGTTACCTTTTAATGGCAAGTGGAATATTAATTCAGTTACATAGGCTCTAAACTCTACTCTCACAAAGACACACAAGCAGCAGCACAGAGGAACGTTGACTCAGAGCACACAGGTGGATGTTGTAGTGTTGACAAACTGACCGAAGAGCCGGTTAATTAACCCGACTCTCACTGAGCCGGGAGAATCGAGTGCCATACGTCAATGAACCGACTCACTCCTGTTTTTTTACCGTTTGAGTTTGTTGAGTTATCATCCGATAGAAGCCTTTATGTCTTGTGCATTTTAGAATTGTGTTCATGGAAATTCATATGCTACATTACCAAGGGGAAAGTATTAGGCCTATATCATACAAATACATGTAATGTTAGCTTTATAGTTATGTAAAGTTAAACACGATCAAACCCCCCCTCCCCCCCTCGAGGGCACGGGAACCGGTGACCGAATCTATTAACTCTGTAGGCCAACCAACGACCGTCCGGCTGAACCGACTCCCGTAAAAGAGTCGGTTGTCCCATCACTAGGATGTTGTGAAGGTGGGGGCTTATGAAATCCTATATGAAAAGCAACAACAGCAAGTAGCAGCAGCAAACAATCACAGCAGTTATAACATACCTTTGAGGTGAGCAGTACAGCAGCAAGCACAGCAAACAATTCATTAGCGCATGAAGGCTTTAATATACCGTCCGACTGGAAAGACAATGTTGTACATACAGGTAGGTTTCATATTGTAGAGTATGTCATATGAATGTAACGCAACACTTGAGTTGTCCGCCTAAACTTGCCTGTTTGCATTGCTTCATTATTACAGTGCCACTGGCTATGTCTACATAAGCTACTTTGAGTGTTTTTGGACCGAGAGGGATGCATACAAAACACACATCGACCCTAATAAGAAAGAACAAGCGTACTCACACAATTTACTGTAACATGGTGAAAGTTTAAAAGGCTCCATTAGGATATAACAGTAAAGCTACCCATTAAAAGTAATACAATTACTCCTTAAAGAAGAGAAAACATACTTTTTATGTGTTAAGTTTTTGATTATTTAGATGTGGTCAAGGAAAAATATCTATGATGGAAAACATGGCAGTTCTGATATGGCTAATACACTCACCTAAAGGATTATTAGGAACATCATACTAATACAGTGTTTGACTCCCTTTTTGCTTTCAGAACTGCCTTAATTCTTTGTGGCATTGATTCAACAAGGTGCTGGAAGCATTCTTTAGAAATGTTGGCCCATATTGATAGGATATCATCTTGCAGTTGGAGATTTGTGGGATGCACATCCAGGGCACTAAGCTCCCGTTCCACCACATCCCAAAGATGTTCTATTGGGTTGAGATCTGGTGACTGTGGGGGCCATTTTAGTACAGTGAACCCATTGTGTAACCCATGTTCAAGAAACCAATTTGAAATTATTCAAGCTTTGTGACATGGTGCATTATCCTGCTGGAAGTAGCCATCAGAGGATGGGTACATGGTGGTCATAAAGGGATGGACATGGTCAGAAACAATGCTCAGGTAGGCTGTGGCATTTAAACAATGCCCAATTGGTACTAAGGGGCCTAAAGTGTGCCAAGAAAAAACATCCCCCACACCATTACACAACCACCAGCAGCCTGCACAATGGTAACAAGGCATGATAGATCCATGTTCTCATTCTGTTTATGCCAAATTCTGACTACCATCTGAATGTCTCAACAAAAATCGAGACTCATCAGATCAGGTAACATGTTTCCAGTCTTCAACTGCCTCATTTTCCTACTTTTATTGGAGTTGAGTGTTACCCGGTGGGGTCTTGTGCTGGTGTTGCCCGTCCGCCTCAAGGTTGTTTGTATTCTGGCTTCACAAATGCTTTGCTGCATACCTCGGTTGTAACGAGTGGTTATTTGAGTCAAAGTTGATCTTCTATCAGCTGGAATCAGTCGGCCCATTCTCCTCTAGCATCAACAAGGCATTTTTGCCCAGAGGACTGCTGCATACTGGATGTTTTTCCTTTTTCAGACCATTCTTTGTAAACCCTAGAAATGGTTGTGTGTGAAAATCTCAGTAACTGAGCAGATTGTGAAATACTCAGACCAGCCCGTCTGGCACCAAAAACCATGCCACGCTCAAAGTTGCATAGATCACCTTTCTTTCCCTTTCTGACATTCAGAGACCTGGACCACACCCCTAAATGCATTGAAGCAGCTGCCATGTGATTGGTTGATTAGATAATTTCATTAACATGAAATTTAACAGGTATTCCTAATAGTCCTTTAGGTGAGTGTAAGACAAAGATGTCAACTTAGTGTAAATTACAATGCAGTTAAGTGATATTGCATCATTTTTTAAAAGGGAAGACAGACATAGATAAATATATAAAAAGAGGTTATGCATTTCACTATGCCTCTCTCCCTCTCTCAAAAACAAACAGACACAGCGTAGCTTACCGGCTGGTAGAATGCTTCTAAAATAAAGCTTAGATCTGGCCCAACAGATTAACTGTAATTATGAGCCTGATCCCGATTTAAACCCGACAATTTTTTTTATATGTGGACCGTTATAACTGACGTTCTCAACTACAATTCCAAGTTGTTTGAACTACGGAAATCTGTTTAGAATTATCTTAATGAATAATGCAACAAGGACGAAGCATTTAAACTGCATTGTTTGTTTATTCAGAATGGAATGGATTGCAAACCTCAGCCAAATAGTGTGGGTAACAGATCAAGGCAGTAACATAGTCAAAGCCCTGGAACCATATAGGAGATTTTCTTGTCTTGATCACCTAATTAGTAGGGCTCGCTCGACGCACTGGCTGACAACGCGCCGGATACCATATCTGCTGCTAAAGGACTCGTGAGATATCTGAAACAATCTGGCCTGGTTGCACAATAATAGAAGACAGTGCTACAGATGGGAGAGACATAATTTAGCACAGTTTACCTCACACTCAAGTCAGTGCAGGACATATACCCAGAGATACGGGAGAAGCTGGAGAGGCATAGCTTTCTCCCCACCCAATTAGGCTAAAGTTCGGGCTTGTGCAGAGAATCTAAACTCTAATCGAAAAACACAGGGTAACGCTAGCTTACCGGTAGTCGCAGCTTGACTTTTCCAGACATTATGGCTTCTGCCTGAGTTGAACAGAAATGTAAAATTGTCCTGTTTCCCTGAAGTCACAATAAGTAAGTTATGTAATCAAACAACAAAAGTACAGCATGGGGTCTCCCACAGGACCGCATGGTGCTTTCAGTTGCACCTCGTTAAAACTAATGGTGCATTCAATTGCACCTCATAAACTCTGAGGAACCCAAAATGTTGTTGCAAGGTACCCTTCTGCCATATAGTAGCTCTTATTGTGGCATTGCTGTCCCTGTTAAAATCAAAGATTGAATTGAATCGTGACTATAAAATCGAAAGTCAAATCGAATCGTGACACCCAACAAATAGTGCCTTTTTACATAATCAGCTCTACAGGAACAACAAAGAAAGCAGTTCTGTCCAGTGAGTAACATCTTGAGGTATGCCACATTGATTGTCTGATCACATGTAATAACATGTTGCTACCAACTGTTATCACACTGACATCTGTATCAATATTCATCTTTTTGCTTTACTGCGCTGTCTGGTACCCATTTCACGTTGGCCTCTCACAGCCATAGACTTTCACTGTGTGTAAAGTCAGCAACAGTGTCAGAGTCCCAGTGTAAAGTGGCTTTTTAACAGAAACATCAGTCATACACAGAGCAGATATTCTCTTCAGTTGTCAAGACTTAAATCAGATTTACTCTGATCGCCACATCAACTTTTTAAATTCCTGCCAATGTAGCTGAATATCAAGACACTGCATGACCAATCAGCACTGCATTTGTTGAGTGGCTATTAAAGCTGCTTCTCAACTGTGTGCCAAGATTGGGGGAAACTGGCAGGATTATTATGTCTAAATTGGTAGTGAGCTGTCCAATGCCCCCATATTGTTATTCTGGCCTAAAATCAAGGGTTGGCATAGCAAAAGTCATGTAGGTAGCAGTTCTAGCAACCTCATTTAATACATGTAGTACAGTAATTGTACTCTTTTATCCATACTGAAACAGTTGGTGGTGTTTTTAATTGTGTTCTGTGCAGTTTGGTTCACACTGGAAATCTGTCAGTAGCATAAGGACACACTCTCTGGAGAACATCCTACCCCAGAGAGTATTTATAAACAAAAATTGTATCGGAGGTGAAAAGCATTCTATTCAAGTGTGCCTTAAAAAGTGACAATGGATGGCAGTGTTAGTCTGTCAGTGCACCACTTTAGTTCTGATGGGAATATCTAAAAACTATTGAATTGATTGACATTAAATGGTACAGACAATCATGACTGGCTCAGGATGAATTCCAACCATGTTGGTGATCCAAACCAGTGCAACCATAATTTACCAGTTAGAGGCACTAGCGTGGCTGTTATGGTAGATTATGTTGCCTCATTTCAGTACCTCTTAAATGCATGCGCTGCACTCTGGTGCTCTGAAATGGACGCTACAGGCAAAACAACAATCACTGCATGTGACGCTAGTTAACACTATACTTGGCAACAGATAATGTTAGTCTACCTTTAGCTAGTAGTTGGCTTAAACAAGGTTAAAATGCTAACCGCTAAACAGTCTGGCTGTATTTTACTCGAAAGGATTCCAACACCGGGACGTACAACAGTCTGCAGCTAAAGACACAGAGGACACTAGTTGCACCATGGCCACTGCCAGGAGTTAATGGTGTCTTCAATTGACCTTGTAAGCTCATGGTGCTTTCAATGTTATTGTAAAATACCCTTCTGCCATCTAGTGGTTCTTCTTTTTGTTGTTTAAAAGCAATTGATGGTGAAATAAGTTATGTGTTATTGTTATTCGATTTTAAATACATCATTTAGACCTTGGCAATAAACGGTTCTTTAAGCTGTCATTTTTTGCTCTCCTCTTTTTCTTTTCTTTGAAATCAGTTCAGGCACCGGCACCATTTTAAAAGTATTGTTTTAGCACCAGTATTGGAAAAATCCAAAACGATACCCAACCCTAGTGGCTGTAGACTTATCTTGTTGAATTGCACTTGAAAATACTATCATGGAAAGCATTCAAAATACTTCATATAGTAATAATAAAAATATTTAATATCTGGTTGGTATTTTCCAGACATGAATTCATTTTATTGTTTTTATTTCATGGACTAACACTATAATATGATTTTGTGTCAAACTTTGAAACATTTTTGGAAATAAGATAACATTGATGAAACCCATAAATGTTTTTCATTTGTAAATACTGTACTTTCAAGTAAGATTAAATCGGTGTGAATTGGTATTCCTAAATGAAACTCAATCATGTGTACGGTTGGTGGAAAACCTTTAAGTGACTGTCAGATTTTTAATGTGCAGCCACCATGCTTCTTTAACTATCCTCTCAAGCACTTTGGTCTTATCAGTTTCATATTTAAAATTTAAAGTGTAAGTTAGCTAATGCATCAGAAACAGGGAATTTCAGACCTCATTATGTTGTTTCAAAAATGCCATTTCACCGGTCTTATCATGCCCACTGAGCTGTATATCACGAATCCCTGAAATAATTAATATTCAGATTTAATTGCTCTAACAGCTCAATTTCCACTGTTCGGATTTCTAAGCCACAGCCAAAACATCAGGGTGTGGTTTCTGGGGCCTTCAGGAGTCATTTATTTCTGGCTTTTTACACTTTTCACATGATTGCATGTGTAATTACCTTGAAACCAGGCTGAACATTTCACAAGCATTCTACTCAGGAAAAGGGGGAACGACAGAGCACTGAGCTGCAGGTCTGAGACTTACTAAAGGGAAGCCACAGATACGCTACGTGTGTAAGGGTGTGAATGTGTGAGTGTACATGTGTTATGGGACTATAATTGCTGTATTAATAAAAAAAAAAAAAAAAAAAAAAAAAAAGTGTGTATCCGAGGTAAATCTGGATGGACATATAATACTATGTGTAAGAAAAAGAATGCTACTTGTTTGTATGTCCTTGTGTGTTATTGATTACTGAGATACTTGATATTAAATGACAACAGGTAAAAGTGAAAAGAAAGGGCCATCTGGGCTAAGCGTGTCTGTCTGTCTGTAATTGTGTCCTATAGTCATGGGGGATTAGGTAGCTAATGCTCAAGCCCAGTGTGGGTTAGTTGATTTTGGATTGTTACTGTGTTTTTATATACGCTACAGTGTTATGTTTGAGGCAAGGCCAGAAAAACACACTGTTTTACTGCAGATCTTCTCAAAACTAAAATGACCAGCAATATTGTCATAGGATGTCTGCAACTAAATTATTGCAGCACCTGCAGCTGGTAGAAAACTAGGCTGCCTCACGCCTGGAGGAACGCTTTACCTTGCAAGTCAATACTTCCATGTACAGTAGAATGTAGTTGCGGTCTTGTTGAAAATTAAAGATCTAGGCTTCTTTTCTAGTGTTGGGTATCAATACTGATTTTCCGAATTGATTCCAATTTACAAGGTCCCAATTTGATTCAATTTCCTATTCAATGGGATATTTCAGTTGCAAAACCAATATTGCTTGGATAAAGATTCTACAATTGTAGAAGGTTCCCTCTAACCTGGTGCATTACTTAAAGTATCAATGTTGACATTAAGAATTGACCGCAAGGCAGTTAGATTAATGTACTTTTTATTTCACATGAACACACTACAGCACAATAAAGTGCAGCTCTACAGTCTCTACCGTCCGTGAGTATTGATTGACATTTCATTCAGATATCTTGAGGTGAGAGGTCAAGGGACCCCTTTTAAAATGGCCATGCCAGTTTTTTGCTCGCCAAAATGTAGCCTTTAGAGCATTTTTTAGCCCCTTTCCCGACAAGCTAGCATGACATCAGTATCAATGGATTCATTAGGTCTTCTAGTTTCATACAGATGGATATTGATTTTGGATTTTATCAATCAAAATTGGATCATTCAAATGAAAATTTCAAATTGAAGATCTTTTTTTTTCTAACAGGTTTAATAATCAACGTTCAACTAATCAGTTGACAAAGAGGCAATTGGATGTTCAAGATCCAAAAGTAAAAAGAGCAGAGGACGAATCAGACCCAGTCCAAATAAACCCAAACATTATTCGACCCAATTCAAAATGCACATACTAGCACAGATAGGACCCAAACACTGGCAGCAACATAATGCACCACCAATTAACAAGCAAGCGAGCAAAAGAAACACGTAATTTTACCCTGCACTTAACACTAGGTCTCACTTAAAAATGATTTTGTATCTATTTTCTGATGATTTTGATCCATCATGTTCATGATCAGAGCTGATAGAGGTCAATGATTTTCTCTTCAGCAAAAGGTCTCAATAACTGGGATGTGTAGTTAATTTATTCCCTTCCCTTTGTGTGTGACATCTGTGACTGGTCCATAGACAGCTACCACATGGGTCCTTGACAGAGAAAGACCCAGGTCCCAAGACATCAACTCTATGACAGCTAGGGGCAGCCTTTGCCTGCCTTTTAAAACACCTTTGGCATACAACCTGTTGACCAGAATCAGAAAGGGCTTTATTGCAAAGTACGTTTTTTACACATACAAGGAATTTGTCTTTGTGTTGTTGGTGCATTCTCTAGATGTAAGATGGATAAGAATATAAACAATATAACTAGACATATATACACACAGTATGTATTAATAAAGATAGAAAATAAAATGTAAAATAAAATAAGTAAAAAAGGAACGGTACAGCAGAGTAGGTACAGTGGCATGAGGAGCCAGAGGTGGAGTTGTTGATGAGGCTAGTGGCAGAGGGGAAAAAACTGTTCATGTGGCGTGAGGTTTTGAATAGAGTTTTGAATAGTATGTTCCAAACTTGATTTTCACCAGAAAATGGCTAATGGACTAATTCAAGCCATCCTTAAACAAATGTGTATGTGAAAGTCATGTTCTTTGTGTAATATTTCACATGTGAAATGTCCAAAAACCTATATGCGAATATTTTACATGTGAAATAGTATTTTTAATATGATATAATTCACTTCACACTACTTTTTTGCAACAGAATATACACACACTTACAATAAAAATCAATCCTTATTGACCTATATACATAGCTCCATACCAGTATGGAGTAAATCCACTGAGCTGGAATTTTTTAAGTCAACTGTGCTCAGCTCACACTGCAATCATCTGTCATTCTGGACACACACAGACACACACACACGATTGAACAGTTACCTATCCCTTCCATTTGTTCTTTTGAAAGGGTCAAACATGTAATGCTGTGTTCATAACAAACGCAAAGCAAACTTTTGCCTCTTTCATATTAGGATAATTTGTGTTTATTCGCACAATTTATTCCATCAACCATGACTAAAATAACAACTATAGCTGCTACATCATGATGCTGATTTGTAAAAAGTCTGAATTCATGCTTTGTCAGCGCTACCCACAAGATGACAAGCAAACCATTTAAAAAAAAGATTGTTTTCTGAATGGAGTTTGGATCGATCAGGGATATGCTATGCAGGAGAATCTCAACGCTGATAATGTTATGCAACGTCACACAAATTTCTCGCTCAAGTTGAAATAAATGAGGCAATTTTGCATATTTGCATATACTTTTATTTGTATCCAATTGTGTCGTGTTTGGTGTGAACACACCATGAGGCATACACACAGAAATGTGTAATACAGTACACATTGAAACTAAGTCCTCACATACTAATGTACACACAAGTGATAAACGTATAAACAATCAAAAAACACCTGGAAATAAACCCACAGGGGTAGATATTTGCTACTGAAACACCACTTGAAAACACAGATAAACACTACACACTACTACTTAGTGTCAGGAGTTTTTCAGAGATGCCAACATGGCATCATGACTTTGCGTAAACATACACACCACTTTCCTAAAGCCAAATGGCGTGTTATCTGTATGCATTTTGAGCTATCCACATATAGGTCTACGCTGTATACAGCGGATGTAAACATACACACCACCAAAAAAAAGGTTGGGTTTAGGAAAGAAACATTGGGGAAGGCTTAAAAAACAACAAACAAAAAAAACGGTTGAAAAACGCCACACGCGGGATAAGATCCCAGCTCTCCTGGTTGAAAGTCCTGTGTTTTACCCATTCACCACCCCAACCAACCTCCTTCCACAGACTTACATCCTTTCATACTACTTGCTACGGTGAAAATTCACATGTAATGTAGGTCAATGGCGGCCGAACGGCGTTGATAAACACACTAAAAAGCAATTATGCGTCTTGATAACACGCCAAAATGGTATACAAATTGGCGTGTCATACATACGGCACTTTATGAGATCAGTCTGGAGATGCGGTGAGGCCAGAACCGCACGCGTACATGTGCATCCTTGATGTGCGTCCTTGTGCGTGTGCTTGAGGTAAACAAAACAGGGACCCACTCATAGGCCAAACCCAAAGGGAACTTGTCATCTGGCAAGAGGAACTTTGTTAAAAATCTTGATCATGATTTTAAGTGATCGACAACCAATCCCATCATCAAGTGATCATGTCTGAATTGTCCATATTATGTCCAGTCTCAGGGTTGTGATTTGGCCAAGTGATCAGAGTTACACTTAACAGAGCCTAAGACAAAGAGTTGCACCAAATTAGCAATTTTTTAATCATCTGAAAGATGTGTCACCACTAGAATATCTCAAGCGTTACTTCATAGATAAATTTAATGTTGTAGTATACAGTATATACAAATAGAATCACTAGTATTTAACAACTTGTCTGGAATACGCTCAAAGGAGAAATAATGTACTGAGCACCAGAAGATGGCATTTAAGGTGCAGTGTTAAAACTACTAACTGGTCCAGAGCACAAAAAAAATTAGCCATGGTCTGTTGAGCCATTATTCACAGGTTCACCTTTAGAGAAAGCCAAATGACACAATGATCTGGCCTACTGTGTCGGTTGTCGGATAGTAAACATAGGGTCAAATCTGTTAGACAGCAGTCCACTATCTTGTGGGACTCATCAGGGCTGATGATTGTTCTAAATGGCTGTGTAACGTCTGAGGAATATGAGGCCATTTTACAGATCCCTGTGCACCCAGTGGAGCAGACACTCTTCCTATCCCGAGATGAAAATGGCCTCAAACACCCACACACACTCCTTTACAAAGTGGTTTCATGACAAGAAAAAATAAATGTAGTATTATTAAAAGGTCATGGCAGTGTCAGTGTGGGAGGAATCCAAAAAATCTATAGTATAATAGTGTGCTATTTAAATGAGGAAAAAAACATTGTTTAAAAATTGCAACTTTTGCAACTTAGAAGAGAGACTAATTGCTCACATATGATTTCACCTAATTGTCCAAAATCAAAAGTAAAAATAAGAATATTTCTTCCTTTTAACAAGACAGTCTAACCTCACCGGCAGGAGAAAAGCCACCTTTCACGATAAAGTAAAACACTATTCCAAAATAACAAAATTACAAATCAATTCTTTATAGCCATAAAACAGAAATACATTTTGTTTCAAACACAGCTGTCCGTCTGTAGACCATGAGGGGGGCAGAGGACGACCAAATGAATATACTATGCATGTCTTTACTAATACATCATGTCTGCCTTTTGTCTACTAGATAATATTCTGAATGTGTTAACTGTACGAACGATGGCTGCATCTGTCATGATTGTCCTTGAGCAAACAAAATTACTGCGGCCACAAAGTTCAACAACAGTCATAGCATATAGATATATCAATATATATATATAAAATTTAAAGCAAAATGATGGTGGGGGTGGCGGGCAAGTAATGGAATCAGTGTAACACCGATAACACCGACTAACGTGGCAAGCTTAACGGCGGGAAGAAACTGCACGCTAAAGCGCTATGAAGCGCCGTAAGGCGGAGCTGTTAACATTTCGGCGCCCATGTTATCCAAACTGTCCGGCCACACCAGCTGCAATCAGGCCCATAAAGTGGTTTCCTTTTAATGTAAAATGCATGTGTTTTCTCGCCATTATGGAAACCCCAATTAATGCATATTTGAGCATTTGTTTATTTTATTGACTATCTAGTGACATATAATGTGAGGTAAAGCTTGATAAGTAGAGTTTTACTCTGGTGCAACAAGCATGCAGAGATGGCAAAAGTACTCACTTCCCGTACTCAAGTAGATGTACAGAAGTACTGACTTAACTTCTTTACTCAAGAGTAACAAAGTACAGGCTTGGAAATGTACTTAAAGTATACAAGTAAAACTAGCCTTGCGAATGACAACAATTTTTTATGCAAAGCTACCTGGACCACACAAATGTTACTAGAGTGCAACCTGAGAAACTTCAGTGGACATCGTAAAAAGGCTCTTTATATGCCATTGCCTACATTTTAAATGGATGCCTGCCAATAGGCCTAAAACATCACATATGATTATTGTGACAGAGACTGGGACTCCAGGGGTCTTATGTATAAAAGACTGCGCAGCTTTCATACCAGAAGATGGCGTAGAAAACTGGTCTTACGCCAGGTCCTGCGCACCTCTCCTTCATACATCATAATCAACGTGAAATTGAGCACACATGAATGAGTGACTGACCCCGCCTTGCCTCCTCCCATAAATTAATATGGAAATTACTATAAATGCGCCCCTGACGTCATTCTTTGTCCAATCACAACAGGTTATGACGCTGCAGAAGAAAAAAAAAAAAAAACTAAACCGACTGAGGTTGAGGTGCTGATCGGAGGTGGAGGCGAAAAAAAAAAAAAAAAAGCTCTGTTTGGAGGTTTGTCATCTCGGATAAGCAATAAAAGAAAATGCCCAGAGGGGCAAATGGTGACCGAGCGGTGAATGCACCTAACCATGGCAGAAATAAAAGAATAAAAAAATTTTAATGTCAAAGTGGAAATCAAGAGAATAGCGGCAGCGCCACACCATTTACAGAACATGCATCTCAGTGTCAGTCCAAATTACGCACTACAAGCAGTTTAACTCAGAGATGTAATGCCATTAATTTTCTATGTGTTAGTAGTCTCAGTGAAACTGAGTCCAGCGCGAGAGAAATTCAAAGCCAGACTGTCATGGCGGCTCGTTCAGAATACGATCTCATATTGTACTAAAATAGTTCACTGAAACATGTTTCCGAAAACATTTTAAGCGAGAAATAGGCCATGCAGTTGCTGAATCGGTCTTCATTTCAGCTCAACAAAGTTGAAAAGATTTTCGTCAGATTTTGAAAGCCTCTAGTCACCTCATTCCGCTTGCCATTTCCGGGTGAGTCCCGACTGCCCTGCCGGCAACTGAACATGTCAGGTCGACCAAAATGAACGCCGACAGCCCCCCAGACTGACGGCGGTGCGGGACATACCGAACAGACTCGAGTCACTGACCTCGCCAGACTGTCCAACGGCCGATAATCTCCTTGGTGTGTCAGCACCTTAAGATATTTCATCTATGGGAAATACAGAGGATGACCGAAAGTATTTTCTAAGTAGATTTATCATTTATTTCCCATCCTCATGTTTAACAGAGATTAAGTAGCCTGCAAATTAAACATTTAATAGGTTGAAAGATGTGAAACAATTTCCACATAATATGATCAAACTTTTATGGCGTATCAGCGGATATATATTTCATAGACAACGTCACAGACCTATGCCAGTAACTGTAGTGGAAACTTTATTTTGTAATGTTTAGTGATTTTCGGCACTTTTTAGTTAGAATTCGCCACGTTACAGAGCCAGAAAAGACTTTGCGGACAGCCCGCACATTCTCACGACTGCTCAACAGTTTGCGTGACGGCCTGCACATTCTCACGTCAAGTTCATTTTTTATACATCAAAGTGTCCGTGAAAACCAGCGTACGCAAGCTTTTCGTGCGTACGCAACGTTTATACATGAGGCCCCAGGTTAATAAGATTCTGACAATAGATTTGAATTAAATTGTGAGGCTATCACAATTCACAGATCCAGTTTCTCTTTTTTAATCTTCCCCTTAACATTTAAAAGGAATCTACATGTATTCCCATCTCTGCAAGCATGTTTGCTAACAAATCTTTTGCTTTCCATACATTTTATTTATGTGTGAACATTGCCAACTACAAATATTCATAAAGTCGCAGTTTGTTAACTTCTTGGATTCTTCTGCTGCAACAATGCAATGCAGTCCAAAAGGATTGCCTGAAAGAATTAAGCAGGCAGCCTCTCTCAGTATGCGTTGAGTGGAGTGCACCATGACATCTAGGACGGGTCACCAGCCAATCACAGAACCAACAGAGATTGACAAAGATTGACTCATTTTCATGCCAAAGGGCAATTTGTCCAGTTCACTTGACTTGCATGCTTTTGGAATGTAAAGAGTATTTCCACAAAAAGACGGGAGAACCATGAACTCAACACAAAGAGGACCAGAGGTCAACCAATTCTTGTTGTAAGGTAACAACGCTGTACAATAGTTTGCTGCCCTCACCTGAGAGTCAAGAAGAGAAATAAAAAAAAACATTAAATCCAGTTTTCAGCATGGCAGTGAGGCTGTCAAGGTCGTTACAGTTTCGTCAGACAAAAATAACCTGGATCAGAACACATATCCTGTGGGCCATTTCTTTACTTCGCCCTCCACATTTAGATTGTGTGTTCATGAAAAACGTAGGGGTGTTAATTCAATGGATGTTACAAGTCAAAGTAATCTTAAAACTTCCTTTTGTAACACTCTTCTCTCAGGTCCAAACTGAGAGAGACTCAAAAAGGAAGCAAAGTGAGAACTGCTTCCAACTTTAAGGATAATATGAGGTGAGTTATTATGAGTTAAGAATACAAATAAGACTCAAGCCTCTAGTTTGAAGAAAGTACGCTGGTGCACTTGGCTGAGAAGTACCCTAGTCTTTTCTGAGTTTCATACAAGGACACATTAAATCTCCAGTTAATCCCAGGAATCTCAACTACTGTATCATCCCTGTGGGTGAGGCATTGTTGATGTGATCATTATGAATTGTCTACTGACAGCGTGCCGGTCAACCAATGACCATTAGCACCTATGACCGAATTGAGTCTTAAAAACAAGTTGGTATCTGACGGATCAAGACTGCCGTTCTCGGAGCACCACACACATAAAAATAGCTTTAATGTGATCAACAGATTACTTCCTCTGCATGTGTCTGTGTATTAAACATTAATTATGTAACAACCGGAGGTAGATGCATAATCAAGGACCTCTTATCCCAATCTTATGCAGGAAGACAAGAATACAAATGCATGCACACGTCTACACACGCAGACAAATTACAGTGGGTGCTGCTATAGCCTTGAAGATAAAAGATATTTATGACATTGGACAGAGCAACGGAAATGGATTTGTAATTTGTGTTACATTAGGAGAGAAAAAATATTAAATAAAACATTTCAAAATCAGAGCTACTCAAGTAAACCATTGTGTGTGTAACAACTTAATATTTTAACAAAGAGCAATATCAATATTTCCTAATCAATGCCTATCACTACTACAAGCTACTGTAAACTGAGTATGAGGACACACACAACCTTTTGTACTAAAGCCCATTAATTGTAGGGGTTTCTACCTCACATGATCACATTTACCCTCCAGAATTGAAATCATTTACATACCAATCAAATGGTACAAAAAGTTTCAAACACCAAAAATTAAGTAGGCCTACAGTACAGGCCAAAAGTTTGGACACACCTTCTCATTCAATGCATTTCTGTTATTTTCATGACTATTTACATTGTAGATTCTCACTGAAGGCATTAAAACTATGAATGAACACATGTGGAATTATGTACTTAACAAAAAAGTGTGAAATAACTGAAAACATGTCTTATATTTTAGTTTCTTCAATGTAGCCACCCTTTACTCTGATTACTGCTTTGCACACTTTTGCCATTCTCTTGATGAGCTTCAAGAGGTAGTCACCTGAAATGGTTTTCCAACAGTCTTGAAGGAGTTCCCAGAGATGCTTAGCACTTGTTGGCTCTTTTGCCTTCACTCTGCGGTAAGGCTCACCCCAAACCATCTCGATTGGGTTCAGGTCCGGTGACTGTGGAGGCCAGGTCATCTGGCGCAGCACTCCATCACTCTCCTTCTTGGTCAAATAGCCCTTACACAGCCTGGAAGTGTGTTTGGGGTCATTGTCCTGTTGATAAATAAATGCTGGTCCAACTAAACGCAAACCAGATGGGATGGCATGTCGCTGTGGTAGCCATGCTGGTTTAGTATGCCTTCAATTTTGAATAAATCCCCAACAGTGTCACCAGCAAAGCACCCCCACGCTTGTTGCCTCTCCTTAGTAGTGGTTTCCTAGCAGCTATTTGACCATGAAGGCCTGATTCGCGCGGTCTCCTTTTAACAGTTGTTCTAGAGTGAGTGAGTGAGTCTCTCTCTCTCTCTATTAATTTGACAGAATACTGTCTGTAGATGGCTACCTTCTGTCAATCAACTAATCAATTGATTGTTGCAGCTCTTATCAGAAGGTCTTCCCCTTCTAGGTCTTCCGTGCAGCATCAATGAGAACGAAGACCAAGCTGTGGCAGCTCAGAAGGCCTTGAATTAACAGCATTCATGTTTTAGCAGGTGAAGTTAGAAATACAAATCAACACATACAAGCTCCCCCACTCAACTACAAAAAACACGGTAGCAGTATACAGTAACTATCACAATGCTATGCTATTTCATTAACCTCGGTACAACACATCTCCAAATTAACCTGCACCTACAACAAGACTTGTGTTACGGCTCAACTGGCACATAGCTACAGTATAAATCCCTTTCACTGTATGTTTTTTGCCTAATATTCACAAGCCATTATTTATACTTGCTGGTTTGTAAGTAATGCTACCAGTCCATCAGTCTCCATGCCTATTTACATTCCAAAGCTATCAGTTTTCTTTTATCTGCTTCCTTTTTCCAGGTGGCTGACAGTTGAGGCAACAACATGTGTAAGAGCAGACATGGCTGACATTGTGACATGCTGACAGAAACATAAAAAGATGTTTGGATGTGGTCTGGATGGGAATCAGCTATGCTTGCATAGTCAGAACTTCTTGCTCGCCTTTCCAAAAAGGGATATAGTGGCAGTTTCCACATCACCTAAGCATTTGCATTACATTTATCATTTCCTCGAAATACAATTTAACCTTCCCACAGAAAATGCACATTACAAAATCGATGAGCAGTTAAGTCAACAGGCAAGTACGCACTGGGCATTATATAGAAGCAGAAAGGGAAGCCAGGAAAGTTGGTTGGAAAGGTAGTTTACTCTTTAAATATCAAAATCATCAGGAGAGTGAAACAGGACAGCATCATTTCTAACTATTGATTTGTTTAAAATAAAATATTTTTAGTCCCTTATTTTCTCCCTATGGCCTATGAGAAATCATTAAGAAGAGAAACAGACAATATGGTTTATACCATGCATTCATATGCACACTGTGAAACAGGAACAAGTTATGTATTAAATTGAATGACTGATTGGTCCAACTGTGAAATGATCCAAGACTTTAGTGCATTGAATAGATTGCCACTACATTTGGTACAGACTTTAACCATCTAAATGTCCATACTAAATGTAGGCCCATTAAGGCTATGTGGTGCGACTAAAGATTTTTAGTCTTTGCTGTTGCTTTAGTTTTGCCATCTTCTTTGAAATTTCTAAATTCTTTTTTTTCTCCACTTAAGAGTCAAAAGCCAGTATAAACTCTAGATTTTGTGTTTGTGGATGTGGATCCCTGTAAATGTGATGTGGATGCTAATTTACTAACTCAGCAGAAAGAAACAAAAGAGGGGGAAAACAAAAGGTAGAGATGGGCTCTAGGCAATGTTATACTGTATATGGCCAGTGTATATCTCCAGCTGCAGCACTGAGTCTGTGAGAGCTTGTGTGTACACAAGCTGTTTTCAGCACCATGCAGGGTCTGAATGTCCCTGCAATAACAACAAAACAAGGAAAATGGTAAAAAATAAAATAAACTTGTTTGTAATTGCTTTCCATTCACACTGTTTTAAGTCCAACACATGAGTAGAAAACCACAATTCAATTTAAGGTGCATATTCAACTGGGCCTAATTAATTGCTGTTTGCGTGGATGGTCAAGTACACTGTATTTTCTGTCCTGTTGTGTTTTCTATATAAATGGTAAGTGCTTTGCATTACAACTGTAAAAAGTTATTTTTGCATAGACCAAAACTTAATTAGGACATTTTCATTATTTATGGAAAAGTTACAGCAGCACATTATTTCAATAAAGTTTTGCTACTGCAATCTCTATCTCTCTCTAGATCAGAGATCTTCAACAGGGGCTCCTTGGACTTACTGCAGGGGTATTGTATGCACCATAATAAGGTATGTGTTAAGTCTTTAGGCAGCACTACATGTTATTGTAGGCCCAGTTGAATATGCACCTTACATTTTATACAATATATGTAGTCCCCATGCAAGCCCTTTTTTTCTTCAATCATGACATATTTCTGTATTGCCTCCCAAAACAGACATTGAGCTTTGGTGGATGCATGAAACCCTGGCTTTACTTTATATGTTGACATGTAACTAATGTGTAGCCTAAAGAAAACAAGTTTCATTCATTGATTAAACTATGTCTTGTGAGATTTCTGATTTAAAAAAAAAAAAAAAAAAAAAAAAAAAAAAAAAAAAGGTTTAGCAAGGCACGGTCCTTCTACCTCTACATTTTTGCTTAGCTGCCGCTGCCTTACTGTGGAAAAACAGCAATTGGCATCTAGTCCGTGAACAAAAGACTGAGTCGATATGTATTGGACTTATGGTCCCTTGCAAAATAACTAAGTACCACTGATGTGTTACAACTAGTGTGAATACGGAGTAAGCTGCACTTGGCAGGAGACTAAGGCCCCTTGGGCGTCTTTTTGGAATTTTTTTAGATAAGAGTGAAGCGTTTTGCTCGCTGCTTTTGCATTGCTGAGCGCATCACATTTTTCTTCTCCAGTGCACCCTGAACGATTCAAGTTGCAAAAACTTGTACTCCGATCGGAAATAACGCTCAATGTCATTTAACTTTGCAGCAAAATAACGGCTGGCTGAGGATGGGTAATTCAATGGTTGCCTAGCAAGAATAACAAAAAGACGCAACTGGTCTGATCAAGGAGTCGTCAACAAAAGGCAGTGCGTCTCACATTTTGCAACCTGCAAACGCACTCCGCCTGATCATGGTCTAAAAATCCAGTTTGAACCACCATGGTTCAGAAATCATCTAGCATATGATTAGCCTGCTAACTTTATTTTTTGACCTGCAATTACTCCTTTCCTGTGCTAAAGAAAGTGTTCTCCCAGTAAGCATACACTCAGGGGCGTCGGACTGGGGGTAAAACCGAAGGGGAGAGAGGGCCCTTGAAAAATCTGGAATATATTTTATTTCACCTGGATATTTTCATTTCCTAATTAAATTTCATAATGCATGTTAGATGAAATGTAAAGTTAGTGTATTGGCTGAATAACCTGGTTGATTGACTGACTACATTTTGTATATAAAAAAAAATAAAAATCTAAAAAGGTCTCATCCACCCCTTGCTAATGCAGCAAATGGTTTAGTCCATCTGCACGCATTTTGTTTACGTTAGCTAGTTCAGTTGAGCGTCTGGTGGAGCACAAACTTCTGCTGTAGAAATGTCTCTCAAAGAAAGCCAAATCAGGCTACCAAAAAGAAAGGAAAGACAGGAGAAGGAGAGAAAACAAAATGAGTGGAAACAATTGGTAACTGACTTGAGGAAAAAACTGACTGAAGAAAGGTGAGCACAAACTAGAAAACCAAATCCATGGTGCTAAACTGCTTGAATATCTCCGCGACCGTTAGCACTAAAAACGGACTGAGACAAACCATAGAAAGAGCAGAACATACACTTTCAAATGATAATTTGGTTATACTTGTAATCTGAGGTAAAGGCTAAATAAATAAACTACACTAACAATGCTGTTTGCATACAACACACCATTGTAATAGCCTAATTTAAAACATGTTTAATTTTAAATTCATAGGCTATAATGTCTATAATTAGCAATAATAGGCTAATAAGTGTCATAGGTAGCTCATCGGTAGATACATATCATGTCAACATTATAGTTATGTCAGATTCAGTAGAAGCAGATGTTAACATTGTGAAACACATGGCCCTCAGTTTCAGAAACTGTCACAGCAGGGAGCAACAGACCCCTCAGCCTCCTTTTTGGATTTGAAACAACAGAAGCTTATATCAAAATTAAAGCAAACAATGTTTAGCCATTTTGACTGAAAGGTGTTAAGTAACACTAACATCTTAGTGTGTTTATTATATTAGGTTACAATTAGGATAATAGGTTAATATCAGATGTATCCTTCATAGAGAAAGTTGACAGAGAACATCTGATTGAGGATGATGGGAGTGAAGACAGCAGGGAGCATGAGTGTTGCTCTGAGCACAGTGTGGAAATGAGGAACTGGAAAGTAGGCAGAGCAGTGCAGACCAGTTTTTGCCAGAGGATCCAGGACTATGGCCAGATAAATGCATTGAGGAACGTGGGGGCCCATCAGGACTGCCTATGCATAGGGCCAAGGGTCTGGTGCTACGCCCTTGCATACACTAGAAATTAATTTAAAACAATTGAGCAAATCTGCTCCATCTCAGTTAGATGAATGTCAGAGTAGCGCATTTAAAAAATAAATAAACTTGTCCAGTGAAGTTTTAAAAACAATGTCATCAAGGGTAGTTTTGACATGTCATCCACAATTCACCACTGTTCAAAGCACTTGCCAAAACATCAAACATCTCATGAGGTTTGTGCAGGATTCAGGTGAGGTACTGAACGCCTCAGTGACAAGCCCCCAACTCCCCCCACCACCCGTCAGCAGAACGATTATTCCAATCATGCCCTGCCTGTAATCAAGGACAGAAGGTCACGCACACACCTCAAACACACACATTCATAAAAGATTGATACACAATCCATTCACATGTACACATGCATCAAGACAGCCTCGCACACACACACACATTTACATTCTAATGCAAAATAGATGCACACATGTACAAAGACTCACACACAGTCTTGGATCAATACATTAGGTCATAACCCAAGAGATGAACCATATGAAACATCAATAGGCTCATCAATCACACAATCGCAGAAAATTGCAGGGTCACTCGGGTTGCGTGTGTGTGACGGAATGAGTTTAACGCTTGTGTGTATTGCATGTCTCATATTTAAAGGTTATGAATACATTTTCTAGATTAACCGCAGGTATAGGTTGGTCCCACTGAAACTGACTGAGTGTCATTCTGCTGTATGTGTGTGTATGTGTGTCCGCACTCACATCTATAGCCATTGATTACAGAAAGCTGCAGTGTGTGTGAATGTGTCTACCTGTTTGAGAGGCCTTTTTTGGTGACATTTAAAAAGGTTCTGAATTAGAGTGCGGATCGGGCCGCATTTTTCTGTCCGAACCCGGCCCACTTCCGACAGAGGAGTAACCGAACCCGCCCCGAGCCCGAAAAGGCATTAAGATATTTATGTCCGAGGCCGACACAGTTAAAATCTTGTTTTTTTCTCATACTAATGACACATTAAATGTTAAGGGGAAATGGCACAGTTGCTTTTATTAAGCAACTGTAGAAAGGCATTCGGAAATGTCAACAGATGAGTGCATCAGCGCACATGAGGCAACAAGCGCACGTTAACACAGGCGCGCACCTACATAATAAGCGGTTTTAAATTTAAAATGTTCAACGCCTTATCGCGCTGATGTGACCGAGCCCGACCCAAACCCAAACATCATTTCTAAATATCTATCCATCCTCTATTATGAATAGGTGTCAGATATTGATTGTGTGTCTAAGTTATTGGGGGTGACAGTAGCTCAGTCAGTAGGGTTGCTGGTGACTCTCTCTGTGCCTGATCGCCTGTCTCGCTCTAAACACAGCTGAGAAGTCAAGGCAGCCAAAATTAACATAAAACTGGGTGTTTTATTTTGAAATTTGTTTTATTTTCTAAAAAAGGTATCCGGCTGTCCGGTGGCATTCCTGTGTCCGATTTCCAACCTGGCTTGACACATCGCAGCTCGCGGAAGAAATCGAGAAGACGTCTGACTCTCTGCAGCCCGAGGTCCAGTGCGGGCGCTCGGCTCCTGTTTGCAGCCGGTGTCTGACAGATTGGACAGAGCTTAGTGTCGCTCAAGACAATTGTGATTGGTTTAAAGAAATGCAATCAAGCCAGAGTGTTTTTCCCCTATCCCAGAATGATAAAGGGTGTAGCCAGACCATACTCCAGCGCTGATAAAGCACTGTTGAAATAGCCTGACTTATGCTATAATGCTTAATGATGGAGGATGATTCTACGCATGAAGGATTGATCCACCCTATCTCACTAACCTCTGGTGGTATCTACAGCAGCAATGCAGCTAGCAGTTTTAATAGGGACTACTTACTCTGTAATACAGTAAGCAGTGTCAATTATCCAGATGTACAGCTATAGTGCACGACTATTTTATATAAATGAACATCAGTTACATTCAAGCCATTGCCAAATAAGTTATTACAAAGCTAATTAAGCCTATCAGCTCCACAGAATTCTCTCTGAATTTCTTAGTATGGCTAGGTTTACGAATGGTGTAGTCTGGCGACTTTTGTACGCAGCAGCTCGAATGATGTGGATGATGAGAACGGACAACAGCAGCGTTAAGCTTTGTAGACGAAGAGGTCTGCCTTGTTGCAGGTGAATGCCTGAAAACCCAAATAAGCACCCACGAAATGTTTCAGTCAGATTGTACTGCTAAGAAAAGACCTACACATTCAGCAGGACTAAAATCCAAACAAAGAAAGTGACCAACAGCAAAGACAAACGAAATGAATAACCATTGGTGTGGCTTTTCCTAAGAGGTCAGACACGGATGTTGCCTTACTGCTCTTGAACAGGTTAGTAATGGGTTTTTTAACTATTAGGAGTAGAATTCCTTATGGGGGCAACAGAAACTACACACTATAGCCGCGCATGCATGTTAGAGCACGTGAGGGCCATGAGGGAATGATCTGTGAGAGCGGTGTGGAGGCAATCCCAGACCACTTTTTTTCTATATATCTAATACAGCCCCTTTGAGACTCACTTAAGGTGGGCTGACCGAACTTTAAGGTGGACAAGCTATTTTCATTTAGAGAAAAGCATCTCCTGCGAGTTCTGCGCAGCAGAACTCCCCTCACCAGTGACCAGTTATTTTAAGTCTTATTTTGATGCAAAAATTTAGCAGGAATGTAGCACAACATGAAAGTGAAAGCAGTGCTCTGTTTATTAAAATGTGAAAGTGCAATACAAATGTATTATGTCCCTAAAATCAATGAATAATAGTGATAAATTATCGTGGCCATAATCATGAAACCCAGACACATCTGACAAAAGCTCAACCAAATCACATTCAGCATCGATGTGACCCATGGACGCTCCTCATTGATCTCTCCTTCACACACACACACACACACACACACACACACACACACACACACCATTTCCTACTGAGCCCCTTGTCCGAGCTACAGTGCACGTTGCCATGGTAACTAAATACTCTTCAAATGAGTTGGTACTTCCAGGGGAAAAATTTGTGGTATGTTTGTGTATGTGTGTGTCCTGATAAAAAGCACAGGTACATCGTAGGGATAAGTGCACACTCCTCCCTCCTCTATGCTCCTCACAACAACGATGACCCCTCCAGTGCCCCTTTTGTCAAAGAGCTCAAACTCTTGCCAGTTTGCCAGTGTGATGACACCACACTGGCATCCATGCGAGATGGGTCGGCCGACTGTAATGGTCGAGTGCAGACATACAAATTGGAGCATAATGTGCAGAAAACAATCAAGATTCAGGTCTCACACTTTTTACAACAATTGCCTACTCATCCCCTCATGGATATTACAGACAGCAGTGTGGCTCAGTTATTAGAGAGACATCACTCAAACAGGAGGACATGTTGTTCAGCCCCAGGCTCTGACCTGAATGGAGGTGAGGGGCAGAAGGGTCGTATACTGATCAATAAAGAGTCACATTTAAAAAAATAATAGGCATAAAAATGAACATGGGAGGGTTATTCATGATCCCAAAGTACATTATCTCAAACACTCCAAAAATGATGCCAACAAAAACAAGCACAATTGAGGCTGTTTTTTCATGTCGCAGCAGAAAACTGTACATGTTATAACTAATACTTAACCAAGTCCACAGATCTGTTTTTATAAGCATCAGCACAACGTCCATCACTGTCTGGTTTGCTCCCCTCTTCTACCCCTCAGAAATATCTGCAGTGTCATCTGTCCTGCTGAGAGGGTCTGTGGCTGTGTGTCGCTCTATCAAAGACCAGCGAAGTGTCAGGAAAGGGTAGCAGAGATTCCCATGACCCTTCTCACCCAGCCAAAGACCTGCTTGAGACAGCACGCTTTGAGAGAAGGTACTTGTTCTTCACTACTGCTACTAGAAAAGCTTTTTCCTATAAGCAGAGTACCTCCTTAAAATCTGCCTTAAGACGGTGCCCCATCTCAGCTTTCTCTCGTATGCCATCCTGTCTCTAAAATCACTCCATTGGCCAATTCGGTCAGTCTGTTAGTGGGTACAATTTAATTGGCAACGCAAGCACATTTTTACTCTTCTACGTGGGTCTTTTCTCATGAGGACATCCGGGCACCATTTCTTCCATTTAGGAGACCTGGATAAAACATTTCTAGTCCAATTCCCACTGTAAATGGTAGCATGGTTCGCTTCAATGATTATTGATTCTCTGTCTGCAGTGTCCACACAACATCATTTTAATCCGTTCTGGTAGCAAAGACATTTGTTTTTTGTGTGGGTAGACGATACATCTGAGCACTTTGGGTTCAGAAAGCAAAGCTTTTGCAAAGCGCTAACTGTCTGAACTCTCTCCTGCCCACATCCAGACCTGCGGGCTGGAAGAAAGTAACTAAGTAGATTCAAGATCTGCACTTGGTCCAATTATGAGGTACTTTAACTGTGTATGTCCATTTGGTGTTACTTTATACCCTTAGTAAACTACATTTCACAGGGATGTGAAACTTAACACAAACGTATATATGTGACAATCTGAAGGGGGCATAATGAGTATTTTTAATTTTGATGCTTAAGTTCATTCTCTTGCTATACTTCTGTACTTTACCTTAAGCATTACGTATAATTTAGTATTTTTACACCACTGAAAATCCATATGGTACTAATATATCCTTTATGGAACACATTTATGACTTGGTTGTGGAGTCATTTTAAAAGCTTCTCAAAGCCAAACTTATTACTTTAAAGCAACACTATGTAACTTTTAGCTGCAGCTGTAGATCCAATGAGACCTGTAGGGGGAACGAAGCGGGAAAAGTTATATAGTGTTGCTTTAAAAACATAGGGACTTTTTTTTCAATGCAATTTTCAGTTAATGCTTTGGCACATGCTTTGTTGCTCGTCACTGCTTCATGATACCAAAACAACTTTTTTACCACATCTTAAATGCAGTTTTAAGTCATGCAGTCATTGAGCTATTCTGTTCGAAGACATATGAGGCCCTTTCCTTTGAAAAGGGAAATTCCTCCCTCTCAGTGTTTTGTTGTTTGACTAAACACCAAGTCAACCCATTAAAGATTCATTGCTGTAGTATATGTCAAACAAACATTGTGTTGTGTGTGTGTGTGTGTGTGTGTTTTGTTTTGCAGCATCATGCTGTCTGAACAATCATTTAAAAACAGATTTTACGCTAAGTCTAAATTGTCCCTCCGAGACACAGACACGTACGCACAAACACTGAAGGTAATATGTTCAGTATATAACAAGGGTTGGTGAGAGCTCACAGTCATTAAGCAATTTGAAATACCTTATACAACCCCTATGCAGACAGGTGATGCAACAGGCAACAACACAGCAACATACAGTACTGATACAACAATGACAAAGCAAGTGTATGTGTGTGAGACTAAGTGTGGTGTCCTGGTAAAGAAAGGATAAGAGCCCACAGCATCCTGGGCTTTTTGTATTGTGGTTACAGGGAGAAAATTGCAGCACATTCTGCAAATAACGACGATGAAAGTTATTCAGTGGAACAGACCAGCAGGGACTGACTCAGTGTGTCGAGATGAGGCAGGAAATGAGCATCATGCCAACAGCAAAGAACATTTGTAGAGGAAAAGAATAGTGGAACATTACACTGGATTTCCACAGGCAATTTTTTTTCAACTGCAACGCCACTGTATCAGTGACGTGCAGCGGATTCCAAGCGGAATTGCGTCACCACAACATGATGCCGACAGTGTACATGCTTTGCAGACAACTTGTTGTTGATATGAGTTTCTATTGGTTTCTTTCTGGCCAATCACAAACTATTTGGTAAGTTTTCTACTCCAGTCACACACTTTGCCACTTAAAAAGTTGTGTTTAGGGACTGTTCCGTGTTTATATAAAAAAGGGCCAAGAGAGGAGTTTTGGGATCTCTCCCTTTGCCAGTAAAATAAAAAATTCTACAACCCTACAAAATGATTGTGAAATAAGGCATGACCCTCTCCATCAATTTGAGGTGGCTTCTGTACTTGTTAGCACTTGGTAAAAATGTACAGATGCCATTTATTTTTTACAGCCATGACATACATGCTTAAACCTCTGCATTCTCATCGGACGCATCCCACTCCTCTGTTATGGTGTGGTGGCCATTTCAGTAGATTTACTCATTAACATTGTTGTGGAAACACAATAAGCATGGAAACTAAATGCACACTTCCTGCATTACTTCAAATACTAAGTTAGCATGAAATAAAACAAAACATTGAGACCATTCACCAAAGCACTCTGGGTAAAAAAATTCAACACACAAACTGGTTGCTATGGACTCGTCACTAGGCTTCCTCAGTCATTGTATATTTTAGCATATATATATAAAGCTGACGAAGCTGAACCATAGACCGTATATTATATTCCAAAATATATATGTTTATTTTTAAAGCAGATTTTAAAATTACATTGTAACAATTTAACAATTCGCCCTTATGAAATCCAATCGCGGCACGGCTGTCTTGGAACACAATAGACAGACGGTGGTGGAATGCCCTGACACTTAAATTCAACTAAAATGTCTGTTGGGATGCCTCTCCAAACGCAGAAACGAAGCGCAGTCACATAAAACGTTAAGAAAAACGATCCATATTTTGACGTAATCTAATGACACGAAAAAAAAATAATCCACAAAAAGGTAAATGATACAGGGTATCCAGCAAGTCCTACACGCGTCAAATTCATCAGCCAGCTCCAACCAGCTGAATGAGGCCTCTCCACTTCGCCGTTGAAAACAAAGTGGAATAAAACATATAAATTTAAGTCTACACAAAACGTGCAATCAATTAGTAAGCTGACATCAAATGTATATACATGATTTAGGAAACCTTTATTGCAACCTTGGCACGGCAAGATGTGCAGACATAGTGCAACAGTAATTTTAGTTTTTTATGTCCTGCTGCTCCCATCGTCAGCCAGGTAATATTTTTAGTAGTATATTAAATCTGACGTATTACCTACCACCATTTAGTTGTTTTTTGTTATTTAAAATATTTATAAAATATCTGGTCATGCCAGACGTCATTATTCTCATTATATACTCTCATTATACTCATTTTTTAAACAATGCAATTACCCGTTTCAGCCACCAGGGGGGCAGTGCTCCCCCTGCCCCACAGAAAACTCATGGGTCAGACCCATCTGGTAGCGGGGGCCGAGACTGAGAGCTACATGGATAAATATGCACCAAACAAGCCACTTTGAAATTTTGCTGTTTCATGAATACAAAAGTTGTGTGACCCCCCCCCTTCCTAGTCTATACAATTTTGGGTGACCCTCCCCTCAACAAAGAATAAAAAGACATGAACCTCCCCTATTTTCCTCCGGTGGTCCATTCCATAAATACCGAACGGTCGCTTAGTTTATTTCAAATAACGTTAAGTATTGCTAACAACCAGCTAGTTGTCATTGCTACAATGCTAACGTTACTACAATGCCACTAGTTCTAAAACAAAAGATATATAAAAACTCAGCAGGAATACCAACTGCCTGGCCATCCCTCTGCTAGGGCTGCTCGATTATGGAAAGAATCATAATCATGATTATTTTGGTCAATATCGAAATCACGATTATTTTACACGATTACTCATTGACTTTTGGAAAGACAGTTATTGAATTTAAAAAAACAGAGTGAAACCGTTAAATCAACAGTGAAAACACCTTGAACTGTGAAATGTCCCCTTTGCAAACGTATTGTGCAAAATAATTGTTTTTTGGGATCGTTACGAGTAGAAATCGTAATCAAAAAAAAATCGATTAACTGCACAGCCTTACCCTCTGCCAAGCTAGCTGTTAAAAGGAACATGCCGACTTATTGGGACTTCAGCTTATTCACTGTATCCCCCAGAGTTACAGTGGGGGAAATAAGTATTTGACCCCTTGCGGATTTTGCAGGTTTGCCCACTTACAAAGAATGCAAAAATCTACAATTTTAATCATATGTACATTCTAACAGTGAAAGACAGAATCCCAAAGAAAATTCCAGAAAATCACATCATATGAATTTATTAAAATTGATAACCATCTGATGAGGAAAAACAAGTATTTGACCCCCTGGACAAACAGCAAGTATTCTGGCTCCTACAAGCCAGTTAGTCTTTCTTTAAGACACAGTCCCAATCCGAACCAATTATCTACATCAAATATACCTGCCTCACCTCGTTACCTGTATAAAAGACACCTGTGAACACCCAAACAACCAGCATCCAACATCACTACCATGGGCAAGACCAAAGAGCTTTCTACGGACATCAGGGACAAGATTGTTGATCTGCACAAGGCTGGGATGGGCTACAAGAGAATCGGAAAGCAACTTGAGAGAAAAGATAAACTGTCGGTGCAGTTATCAGGAAATGGAAGAAGCACCACACCACCGCCAACCTCCCTCGGTCTGGGCCTCCACACAAGATCTTGCCTCGTGGGGTGTCCCTGATCATGCGAACGGTGAGGAATCATCCCAAAACCACAAGGGGGGAACTGATGAATCAACTGAAGGCAGCTGGGACCACAGTTACAAAAGAAACGGTTGGTAACACACTACGCCGTCATGGATTGAAATCCTGCAGCGCACGCAAGGTCCCCCTGCTCAAGAAGAAACATGTACAGGCCCGCATGAAGTTCGCCATTCACCACCTGGACGACTCAGAAGAGGCTTGGAAGAAGGTGATGTGGTCAGATGAGACCAAAATAGAACTTTTTGGCCTCAACTCAACTCGTCGTGTTTGGAGGGCAAAGAACACCGAGTACAACCCAAAGAACACCATCCCCACCGTCAAGCATGGTGGTGGCAACATCATGCTTTGGGGATGTTTTTCAGCCAGGGGACGGGACAACTCCATCGTATTGAGGGGAGGATGGACGGGCCATGTATCGTGGAATTCTGGACTGACATCTCCTTCCCTCAGTGAGAGAGCTGAAGATGGGTCGAGGATGGGTGTTTCAGCACGACAACGACCCTAAGCACACCACCAAAGCAACAAAAGAGTGGCTGAAGAAGAAGCACATCAAGGTTCTGGAGTGGCCTAGCCAGTCTCCAGACCTGAATCTGATTGAAAATCTTTGGAGGGAGCTTAAAATTCGAGTTGCCAGGCGACAACCTCGGAACCTGAATGATTTGGAGGCTGTCTGCAGGGAGGAGTGGGCCAACATCCCTGCCGAAATGTGCACAAACTTTGTCACCAACTATAAAAACCGTTTGACATCTGTGCTGGCCAATAATGGCTTTTCTACAAAATATTAACATGTTGTTTGTCCAGGGGGTCAAATACTTGTTTTTCCTCATCAGATGGTTATCAATTTTAATAAATTCATATGATGTGATTTTCTGGATTTTTCTTTGGGATTCTGTCTTTCACTGTTAGAATGTACATATGATTAAAATTGTAGATTTTTGCATTCTTTGTAAGTGGGCAAACCTGCAAAATCAGCAAGGGGTCAAATACTTATTTCCCCCACTGTAGATAAGTCCATACATACCCTTCTCATCTCTGTGCGTGTTGTAACTCTGTCAGAGGCACCCAATGCTAGCCTTGCTTAGCATAGATACTGGCCCCAATAAGTGACAAAATAACGCAAACATTTTCCTATTTACATTAAAAAATAACAAGGTCACATGAGACACAGCCATCTTCTAACTGTATACATACTGGGAACTATATTCTCAGAAAGGCGAAGCACTGCTACTTCGGCTACTTGGGCGTAGTGATTTGCTTGCAGCACCTGAGAAGCTCCTTGGTGAGGAGCAGAAAGTTCGACTCGGAGCCAACTTTGGGAGAGTGGTGAACATCGGGCTAGGGGTGTCACGATACCAAAAATTCAGTAGTCGGTGCAAATACCAGTGAAATAATACCATGCTTGATGTCGATTTCGATACCACGGTAAAAAAAAAAAATTCCATGTACTTTAACTTGAAACATGAACTTCTTTATTAAAATATTTGAAAAATATCAAAATGTCATAACAAGACATACAAAACATGACACCACTTTATTTTATTCCAGGAAAAAAATATAAAAGATGTCCTACAAATTGTAGAGAATGAGTTTCAGAAAATTATGAAGTGGTTCAATGCTAATAGATTGTCCCTAAATATCAACAAAACTAAATTTATATTTTGCAGTAAAAGGAAACATGTTGACATGTTATTGTTTATTAATGGATTAGAAATTGAAAGGGCACATGAGATTAAGTTTCTAGGTATTATGATTGACGAACATTTGACATGGAAGTCACATATTGATAATATCAAAGTAAAGGTATCCCAAATAATAGCTGTGCTGCATAAAGTTAAAGATTCTCTAAATAAGAATGCATTGTTTTTGTTGTACAATTCATTGATTATTCCATATCTGACCTACAAACATACATTAATCCAATTTTACTTTTACAGAAAAGAGCGATTAGAGTTACCAGTGGAAGTGGATACAGAGATCCAACTAATCCTTTATTCATACAACTAAAAACACTGTCATTTAATGAATTAGTAGAGTATAACCTTCTAAAACCAATGTATAAAGCCCATCTGGAAAGTTTACCAAATAATTTGCAAAATAGATTCTGTAAGAGGAAAAGTAGATATGAATTAAAAGGTATGAGGTTTTTACAAAACCCAGGTTCCAATCGGCTGTAAAGGAAAAATGTGTCAGTTTGTGGAACAGTCTTGATTGTAGAATTAAAACTTCAAAGTCCATTTATGTGTTTAAGAAGTGTGTTAAATTATCAATGTTGCAGAAATATAATACTGCGGAGTAGCAGATCAACTTTATCGATGTATTTTGTGTTTTGAAGTCTTAGAAAAAGAGACTGCTGCATGAGGCAGCTCAAATGACCTGGAACTGTAAATGATTTTGTGTTGATAAAAAGGGGCAGACATAAGTTTTACTTCTTTCTGCTCCTTTCCATTCATGTTAAATGCTGTTGTTGCATTTGTTTTAAATTAATGAAATACATAAAGGAAAAAGAATTTCAGCTGCCTGGGGAAACCCAGTGTTACACAGGTGGACTGAGGTTGTATATAGAGCCAAACAGGGAAGAAACAACTTCAGTCCACACACCGATTCAAGCACAATGCACTCACACATCCAGAAAGCACATGCTCACAGCCTAAAAGATGTACTGACACAGTGTACACTTTACATTACCACACAAGGTATGTGTACACCTTACATTACCACACAAGGTATGTGTACACACACACACATACACACACACACACAAAGTGTATTAACAGTTTGAGTTAGCTGCAGGTGGGACTAATTGTCTCAACGCAGGTACACTTCTCCCCTTGTTCATCCTTGTTTTTCACCTCCCCTCTCTTCAGCTCCTGTCCTTTCCTCTTCTCCTATTCACGCTCCACCTGTCCTGAACTCCTCCAGTCTTCTCTTTTTCTGTTCCCTCTAAATCTTCTTTTCTAGCTTTCCATTCCATCTGTCAGTCCATCTACAACCTGGCCTGACCTGGCTGAGGACACACATACACACCTCGATTAGGCTGTTACATCGTAGACGGGAAACTCAATATCATTCATTTTTAATTAGAGATTATGGTGAAAGTGGACACCGCTGAGTCTGACTGTCAGCTTTAACAGTTCCAAATTTTAACCGTCCTGTGCAAGAGATTGTCGAAGATGTTAACAGTAACAGAGAGAAAGCCATTATTTCAAGTTTGTGAAACTCTAAACTTATTTGGTGGATCGGATGGTCAATGTTCTTTTCTTTGGTGTATTTAACTCTCATTGCAAATATTAAACTACCACTATTTTCATCAAGAAAAAAACGACTGCTTGGTGTCTCTTGTCCTCCTGCTCTTAAGTGCCACACAAATTTGTTAAGGCCCTACACAGCAACATTATAACCTGTCTGAATATTTTCAAATTGCCAATGTTTAATTTCATTATTACATTTATTTTCTAAAACTTTTGTCTAACAGTTTTCCAATCACTGTTTCAGTGCTTTTAAATACAAATCTAAAAAAGGTATAAGTGATTAATTTAAGGACAGTTACTTTATTTTAAAGGGGTGATAGAATGCAAAACAGATTTTACCCTGTCATAGTTGAATAACAACAGTTCGGTGGGTAAATAGGACATGCATATAAGCTCAAAATCCCATTGACACCCCTTTAATATGAAAATCTCATATTTTGAAACTGCTGCTGAAAACGGGCAAATCTCAACAAAGCTAGTTGCTTACGTAAGCATCTCAAAACCTGTACCTTTGTCACGCCCATTGGTGTATTAAGAGAACGGTTATGCCCCAACATTTACATAGGCTACACAACTGACCTGAGATCAGGTAGTGTTCTGAATCTAGGTCGCGCAGGTCTCTGCTATTCCATTACAAAATAAACGCCTCTTGTCCGCGAGTCTCATTGATAGAGCCGCGGTGAGCTGGAGTCCATCAATGAGAGCTAGCTAGCTTCCTCCTAACTCTGACATTCACAAAAATGCATTCAATTGAAATCCAAAATCTGACAAGTGTTAGCTAAGCTTTGTAAGACCTTGGGGAACCTGTAATATACATGCCGTGACAAAATTCAAACTGTAAATATACTATAGTTATGCTGAAAGTGTAGCTAGCTAGCTGCGATATTTCTCCATTGTATTGAATGTGACATATAACTAGTTAGCTAGCTGCTCCTCCTAACAAGACCCTGAGTTCATAAAAATACCTTTAATTCAAATCGGACACGACGTTAGCTTTGTAAGACATTGGGGTAGCTGTGATATCAGTGCCGTGACAAAATTCAAACTGTAAATATATTATAGTAATGCCGGCAGCTGGCCGCGGAGCCCCATAGTCCAATAATCCACAAAGGGTGACTTTGCGCTGGGTATGGAGCCCAGCAGGCTGCCGCTTTCTCGTCAGACTGTATGGAGCTCCTAAAGTCCGACACGTCTTACCAAATTTGCAATTAGCTATAAATTTTCGTAAAACGGCCCATATTTGAGCTTTATATAGTGGTAACAAAACATTGCTGTGTCTGGAATATGAGATTCTGTCGCATCTCTAATGTGTGTATTGGGGATTCGCTCAATCAATAGCGCGCGTCTCTAATGTGTGTGTATGGCGATTCGCTCAACCAATCAGCGCGCAGCTCCTCATGAACATACCATATTTGGAAGAAAAGCTCTAAATAGGGCCAAAACACAGGGATGCATAAGGGCCAATAAAATATCAACCAGGCCATTTTCAGCTCAACCAATGTTACATTATACCCCATTAGGAGACCATAAGGAACGGTGTGAAATACCCTATATAATCATTTTATCACCCCTTTAACGTCTGGAAAATTAACAATATGATGATGATAGACCATAATATGATCATATCTTATGATAGACCAAAGACACTGTCGAGGTAAAACTGGTTTTATAAGGCAGAAGTGCAATTTCAGTTTAGTATTTTATTTGTGTAAAAGGTATCTAGGAGGACTGTCTCAAACAGAGAGTTGGCTGGTAGACTGGAGGGCAGCAGAGCCTCAGCGGGCAACAAAACAATCTCCTAGAGGAGCTGTGATATGGTCACCATTGTGATTAAAGAGCTCTGACACCTAACGCAGCAGCACAGCAATAAAGGTTTCCTAACTCATGTATATACATTTGATGTCAGCTTACTAATTGATTGCACGTTTTGTGTAGACTTAAATTTATATGTTTTATTCCACTTTGTTTTCAACGGCGAAGTGGAGAGGCCTCATTCAGGTACATTATTTCCATACTAGTCTGGATCAACAATCATTTCCAGGATAATCACTGGAACATCAGGCGCTGCCGGATGTCCCTCAATTTCCACTCCTGTTGTCTAACTCCGCTCTCTTCAGGGAAACAACAAATTTCAAAATGGCAAAGTTTTGAAGAAAATTTGGATCGTGCAATAAGGCATGCCTGCTTCGTTCTTTTGGGGAATGATTGTAAAGATTTACAAAGAATATATTTACGGCATTTACTATCTAACTGGAACGTTTTGGGACCAATTGGCGGGGATTTGCTATGGACAAAATACATACGACGATACACTGGTAAGAGCAAATTAGGTTTAACCATGTATCCAGCTAATTTAAATAGCTCATGTTACTGTATTGTGTAAACAGTTAACTTCATTTAATATTGTATGTGGCGTTTTCTTTTGCAGGGTGCAAATGTTCCACCAAAACAAGTTCCTTCCCGAGATCATTTTGCAGCGCCACCGTCTCTGCGACCAGAGCTTATCACCACCGTAGAGGATTGTGACTGGTTTAAAGAAATGCAAACAAACCAGAGCGTTTTCTCCTATCCTCATTTTTTCTCCTATTCAACTGGATTGTTGTGGTGAAAAGCAAGCAGGCAAAGCTTTGGTTTTCGAAGTCGATCTACATTCCAACCATCGCCTATGGTTATGAGTAGGGCTGTGACGGTATAGATTTTTTCTTACCGCGGTGGAGAAGCAATGTATCACCACGACATGGCAGTTAACCGCAACCCCCGTTACGAGAGTGAAAATGGCAGGGCGCCTTAAGTGAGTGATGTCAACGTAGGGCTGGGCAATATATTGATATCGTGATATGAGACTAGATATCGTCTTAGATTTTGGATATTGTAATATCGTGATATGACATAAGTATTGTCTTTTACTGGTTTATAAAGGCTGCATTACAGTAAAGTGATATACTTTTCTGAACTTACCAAACTGTTCTAGCTGTTCTATTATTTACCTTTTTCCCACTTATACATTATGTCCACATTACTGAGGATTATTCATCTAAAATCTAAGTGTGAAGATATTTTGTTAAAGCCCCAATTGTCAACCCTAGAATATCGCCGCAATATCGATATTGAGGTATTGGTCAAGAATATCGTGACATCTGATTTTCTCCATATTGCCCAGCCCTATGTCAACGCCTGTGTGGTTGCACAAGGAGAGGGAGCAGTGAGAGTAGCATATGAGTGCGGCTGTGAGAAAAAGCGATAGAGCGAGAAAAAAGGGATCGCAAAGATGATGTAAAGTGAGTTAAAAGTGAACAATAAAACAAGCTTCTTGTACCACGTGGCTTTATATGTTGTCAATACTTCCTTACAACATACTGTATGTTGCAGCACAGTGTTTCCAGTACAGCTCGATGTGAGTCATTACTGCGTTTCGCTGTCATTTACAGACTATTCCACAGATAGTTCAGAAAGCTCTACTGTCAATAAATAAAAAAATAAAAAAAATTAAATGTTTGCTGACAATGCCAATGGCAGATGCTTCGCAGCACAGTGGTCTAGCAGCAGAGCTCACAGAGAGAAGAGAGGGTGACTCTGCAGTCCGATAACTTGTTGCTCGCTCTACCAAATATAAGCTGCTCTGTTTTAGGCTACAAAATGTGCATGCAGGCTAACATCACCAGTGTTTTGTCAGGATTAAGCCATAAGCAGAAGGAAACTCCCATAACTGCTAGGCTAATGTACAATGATAAACACTACAGCAGTAACATTAACGTATCCACCTCAGCTGAGAAGAGAGAAATGTCTTTGCTTTCCCTTCCGTATATTACATTGAATGTTAGAAATGTAGAAATAATTCATAAATTGGACAAAAAAACGTCCCATAAATTTGACTGGACTGTGCATCATCTTGTGCAAAGCTGAAGTGACGAGCAACTTAAGTTTTTTTTCTCCAAAATCCCTTGAATATAGGATAGAAGACAGTCGATAAGGATAACTAAAGAATGATTATTGTTTTCATTATATTTCACATCACACATCTGTTCTCCTGTAACTTTCACCAGCAAAAAATTTAATAAAATAAAAAAATAAATGCGGTAAGGCCAGTGATGATATCATCACTGCGGTAGTGTGATATCACCGCTGATGTTGCGGGGATGCGGTTATCGTCACAGCCCTAGTTATGAGCTCTGGGTAGTGCCTGAAAGAATGAAATCACAGAAACAAATGGCCAAAATGAGTTTCCTCCGCAGGGTGGCTGGGCTTATCCTGTGAGATAGGGTAAGGAGAGTACATAAGCGTCAAAAGAAGCCAGTAGTGCTTCGGGCATCCGATTACAATGGCCCTCATTTATGAAACGTGTGTACAATCTAAAATAGGTGTAGGACGGGCATATGCCGATTCCTACGCAAAGCTCGGCATTTATCAATTTGAACGTGAGCGTAGGCTGCAAAAAAATCTCATGTCTGGTCTGAACTCGTGTACGCAAGTTTTTGAGTCAGTGCGGACTTGCGGTGCAGCATATAATTAGTTTAACAGGAGAAGTCATCAGTTTATCACTTATCAGCAATGGCAGATCTGGCTCTTTTATAAGACCTCTATGCGCCGATACAACAGTGCACACGTACGTGCACGGGCCCCGGTGGAGCGCTCCATCTGATTGATTAAGAGCAGATGGCTCTGTCTTGCATCAGCGGGAGGGGGGGCTACTATACACGGCAGAAAAAGTCTGCAACATTGTTTTAGCCTGTGGGGTTCTGCACAACATCACGCAGGAAAACAGGTGGTCATAAATGTAGTGATGGAGCCAGATGACCCGATGCCCAGAGAGCAGTGTCCAGCACAGCCCCAATTGGGGGCTAATGAAGGAGACAGGATATTATTCCATTTCCTGCCTTGACCGAAGTAAAAGAAAAAAAAAAAAAAGAAAACAAACATTTTTCTATTGATGAGTGAGCATTTCTCACTATGTAGTTATAAAATATGCAAAAATGTGTCACTGTTTTATGGATCTCACTACGGTTCAATTTGCCCTCCAGTGGTAAAAGTGGTGAAGTCATGTTTATGACCAATTCTCCAAACACTTGGTAAAAAAACACTTCAAACCATTCTGTGCTACTTTATTGCACTCCTACAAATAATACAGCTAGCAGAGAGAAGCTCAAACTTATTGCCAAGTTACCTTTTAAATGATTTTCCACAGTTCCCTCAAATGCTGTACAGTTCCTATTGATTTGCAGCTTGTGAGAAAATACCTAAAATTATCTATCTGCTTCATTGTACTTGGAAGTGTCTTGGTGTCATCTTTTCACTTCTGTATATGCTGCTGGAAAAACGCTACAAATCTGAGTAGATACAGTATGTTCACATTTTTTTCCCTCTAAATAATTGATTAACGAAACCATAAACGTGATATTTATATACCATTTTTGTTTGGTAATTTATGAATGGGTTAATTGCTTTAGTCCAACTCTGCTTATTCAGTAACCTCTCACTAGAAATCCTCCCAACCAGCCTGTGTGTGAAAATCACAGTAGAAGCAGCTGATTGCCTGGTTGGCTGGTACAGTGATGGATGGTGTAGATGTCTGGTGGTCCATTTTTGGTGGAAAGAGGAAATGAAACATGACACACATTAAAAAATAGGGGGAGACAGAAATGAGATATAAGGTAAACGTATTCACAACTTTGCAAGTAAGCAACTCAAGTAAATGAACATTAAAAAATAAAATCAATAATTAACCTCTTTAATCCTACTTTCACCATCGTCACCACTAACAAAGACATGTTATTTGTTTGCTTTAGACTATTAAGGGCTTTGATATCAGTTACTACTATGACTACTACTACAATATTATGATGATGATGATTCGTATTGTTGTCCCTTTGTCAAAGAGGATCTTCACACAGCTTAATACTTAACTCAAAACAGCATATAAGATTATCAATGACCCCACACATGTCCTGATTACTTTAAGCTGATGCCATCAGGAATTAACCATTACATGTGTGAACAGCCACATAAAAAAAAAAAAAAAAAAAAAGTATGCCCAGTTTACCTTGTGTTAGTCTCGCTTTGCCATACCTTCCTCCACAGCGCTGCAGAGGAGGGTCTGGCGAGTCCACACAGCATTCCGGGATGGGAGAAAAACGTGCTCTGGTTTATTGGCATTTCTTTAAACCAATCACAATCGTCATGGACGGCACTGAGCGCCGCACGGAGCAACGGCGCCCCTGCAAAATAGCCTCATGAAGGAACCTGTTTTGGTAGAACGTGTACGTTCAAAAGTTGTTTTAGTCATGCAACAGAAAACTGATTGGACAGATAGTCTAGCTAGCTGTCTGGATTTACCCTGCAGAGATCTGAGAAAAGGTTAACCATAGTCCTCATAAATCAAATGGAGTTTAAAATGCCAACACAAAGGAGGCCCAAGGCATCGGATATCCGGCTTAAATGAGTGAAATCCAGCGGAATTTCCGTCAGTAACGGAGCAATCCCAGTAGTGGAACGTCAAGGATATAGTCTAACCTTGTGTATACTCTTTTTGACATACTGTGTCTTGTGCTGTTTGACAGCTGCCATTACTTCTTTTGTATTTCAAACTTTTTTTTCATATTTGTATTTCTAGATAGTTTTGTCGTTTATGTGCACATCGTTTATGTGTACATCCATGGTAAAAAGGCATATATTAAAAGATCAATTTTGGGATTTTATTAATCAATATCGGATCACTTAAACAAAGATCGATTTTAATTGAAGAGATTATTTTAACTCAGCCCTAAGTAG
The DNA here is from genome assembly GCF_004354835.1 of Perca flavescens. Classification (NCBI taxonomy): domain Eukaryota; kingdom Metazoa; phylum Chordata; class Actinopteri; order Perciformes; family Percidae; genus Perca; species Perca flavescens. The sequence continues at coordinate 15,916,616 of NC_041344.1, read as the reverse complement.
TAGAACTACATTTGTGGTAAAAGTATAGTCTTAATGTGTATTTTTAGTAATGTACTTAATGTTGACATTAAGGTAAGAAAAGCAACTCCATTTTCTTTCCCCATTTTGGTCTCTTTAACTCCCTACACATGCTCTTTACACATACAATTTGATATTATGTTTCGGAGACAGGATGCATTACTGGCTAAATTACCAGGAAGTCAAAAAACCAAAAAGGAAACACTGATAGAAAAAGAAATACACGGGACGGATAAAGAAATGAAGAGCAGGCGAACAAGAGAGACTGTACGGCAGGAAAAAAGAAGCCCTTGAATGATGGGATGGCAGTGAGTGAGAAAGTATAAAATGAGAGAAGAATTGAGACAGGAAGAGAAAGACCTCCACCTTTCTATCTCTGTTGTCATCTTGTCTTTACCATTAATTTCCCTCAGTTTCCTTTTTCTCTGGCACTCCCCTCATCCGTCACTCACTTTATCTCCACCTTGCTTCTTCCTAATGCTCTCCCCCTTAACTCCACAAGGATCATTATCATTCCCTGCTTTCTCTTGCTGCTTCATTTAATCACTCTTTAACTCCCTCTGATGCATTTGTTCCCCATTTCTCTTGCCCTACCTCTCTTTCCCTGCCTCATTCACCATCTCTCTCTTTATCTCATTCACTCATTCTCTCTTGCCCCCCCTCCCGTCTTTGTTCGCTTCAGTCATCAGCTCTCTGCTGTATCTCCCTCACTTATTTAAAATGCCTTTAGTGCTAGAGAGATTCTCCGGTCGGTGCTTGGTGGGGGCTTTCATTTTCTTTACAATTCATACCCCTCTCTCTCTGTCATGCAAGCTATTCCATTCGCTTCATAATTTATGTTCCTCCTTTATCTTCCTCTGTCGCTCTCATCTCACCTCTTCATTTTCTGGACATTCTCTGCTTTTTCGTACAGAATTTTCTATTCTTTTCTTTTTTTCCTTAATTACTGAAGTACTCCCATTTTAAAAATCGCTTTCACTCCACAATTGCTTTGTCTCCAATTTCACCTGGCCTCACAATATCTCCAACACTATTATCATGTTTTATTCACACAGCTTTTTTTATTAACATTAACTGAGTTGATTGAACCAACTCGAATCGGCTGTTCTGGAACTGAAAACTCAGAGTTTCCCATCTCAGGGTAAATCAACTCAGAGTTAGGCTCAGAGTTTGTTAAACCTCCTTCCTGAAATGGGCCCCTGCTCCTTTGTTGGTGTTGCGGTTTTCAAATACACAATATAATAAGAGTGCATCCAGCTCAGGTGTTTTAACCACAGACTGTAAATATTAATGGACAGAGCATGTGTGACGTCACCCATTGGTTTGTGGAGATCTGCTATTGGTCGTAGAGTTTGCCGTTACGGGCGCAGCCATCCTGGTTGCGGATGTGACAATTTTAGACGAGAGGGAAGAGTGAGGGAGGAGCCACGTTATGTTCCACACTTTCACTGGCAATCACATCATAGCCACGCCCTAAAACACCCCCTGCTTTATCGCAGATTTTAAAATCAACAAGACCATTATTAAAAAAAATGTACACCATTCTGTGTTGCAGAAAACTTAAAACTAGCGATTGAGACGTTAAAAACTCATTATGAAAATGTTTACTGAGGTAATAAATCAAGTGAGAAGTGTGTTACTTTCTCATAGACTTCTACAGAAACCAACCTCCTTTTGCTACCGCACGTGTCCCCTGCTGGTATTCAGATAAAATGCAGGTTTAAGGCACTTCCGCATTTGCAGCACTTGCAGAATCGGATGCGTTGTCCATTAATATTATACAGTCTATGGTTTTAACCAGCTACAAAAATATCACAGACTATAAATGTTTGTAAAATGCTAAATAGGCTCAGTCTAAAACGTCCTTACCCTAAATGTAGGCTACATGAGGTATACAAAGTTACACAAAACATAAAATAGGTTATTGTGACTTTTTCTCAGATGTCCACATACGAGGGTAGGGACATTTCTAGTTGATGTAAATTAAATCAGCAAGATCAGATAAATAATAGAAACTACCTCAAGGCACCTCACATCATTTCCACCACCCTTTAGTTGTTATGGCAATAATGCCGGATTACAGCAGTGGCAATAACAGATGAATCCAACTGCCAGAAACTGTATGTTTGAGCAAACATGAATATATATAAAATAAATAAAAATAACACTACAAAGCAGCCACACATTGTTCATCAACCCAACAAGAAACCAAGTGGATTTGGCGGTAACAACTGACGGTGTACGAAGACACCGGAGACATCACCTGCATAAAATGTTTGGAACACAACGCCATTAATTCATGCTTTCATTTAGTAATGCCAACTTTGTAAAATGTCACCCCACGCCTGTATGACACACACACAAAACAGTTCTAACAATAACATATGTGTAGGCAACAGTAGTGTTGCCATTTCATTAGCAAATTGGGAAAACTCACCTGTTGCTGTTATCAACGAAGTCGACACGTGCAGCGTACACAAACAAGTTCTGGCTGAACTTCACCCTGCGTGACAATATCCATTTTTCTTCCTCACTTGGGAAACGGTTTCTTTGACGTTGTGTGGCGAAAAATCCAAGCAAAAGTACCAGTTTATCCCACAATAGTCCATTGTTTAACACCACACACAAGGGTAGACAGACGCCAATATTCTCCCAACGCCAACAAGCTCAGCTAATCAGACTAACCAAACTAACCACCTGTCAATCAGCCATCAGAGGTGACGCTGCTGACGAAAGAGCTGTGATCCACGAGCTTTTTCTGTCTGTGATGAAACAATGAAATCATTTCTAAACCGAGTGTTTAACTCCAAAATAAAGAAGATAGAAGTAAAATATAAATAAAAGTAAAGTAATAAAAGTAGGTTCAAACAAGCAGTAAACTGTTTTAGGTTTATAATACCAAGCCCACTAACACAATCAACACATGTTTAAAGCTAGTTACAAATTCAAGATTTTTCTGTACCTAAAATGACTTTACTTTGGACTTGCATAGACCTGTTATTTGTTGTCTGTTATTTGTATGTCCTCATGCTTTATGTAGTAGCACTGAGAAATGTTAAAACAAATGCACCTTATACACATTTGTTTGGACACTATACCATTAATATAGTAATAAATGTTGTGGGCCTAATTTATCGCATTCTGTTCTGCAAGAGCAGTGTGTGTACATGTGTTTGCATGGGCTTTATATACATACAAACCATACAATACCATATGTGCATAATACATGCATGTTTACGCCCGTATAGCAGAATGTAATTAAGGACCTGGCAGCAAAAGTTCCCATTTTCTCCCAAAATAAAAGTGGGTCCCTTTTGGATATTAAGTACATGTTTCAATAATGAAAATAGGGGCCCAAGTTGATATGTGAAAGTCAGAAATGACAATTTTACTTTGAAATGGGAGTAACTGTTAGCTATATAATTCCAATTCAGTCCTGGCATGCAACTCTTATTTTTGGAGTAGAAGGTATAAGGACATTTGTTGCACAAATCTTTTTTCTTTCTTTTAAGTGCATAGTAGCCTTGACTTTTACCTGCACAGAAAAGCAAGACTGCAGCTGTTGTAAGGAAGCAAGTGTTGTTATCAGTTGCGCACACACACACACACACACACACACACACACACACACACACACACACACACACACTTTTTTTTTTTTTATTAAAAAAACTTCTACCCATTCTTAATTAATTTTTTTTTAAATACATCAACAAAATTTGACATTTCACAGCTTGGTCTCTCATCCCTGGGGTCATTTATGGGGAATATGAAAGCGTGACAAAGAGATAGAGTATAGAGGAGAAGGGGGAGATGTCAAGAAGACGCTGAGAGTTTGACCTGAAGGTATACTGAATAATGGAACGATAAAGAGGAGGGTGGAGAGGAGCGGTGAGGAGAAGTAGGAGCTGCCATCTCCTCATTCTCTCCTTTAGCTTTTCTTTGTCTATATTTGTTTTCCTAACTCCTATTTCTTCTTTTCCTCCTCTCTTATTGACACTCCATAAGGTAGTTGCTTACTCACATTGGGATAATTTCCATGCACATTTTTATTAAGATTATCTATAGTTAATGCACTCTGATTATTGACATAATTACGTTGTTGTACATATAATGAGAGTGAGTTCATAATCATAGAAAACAGATGGTAAAATATGTACATTTTTCTTAGCCATTCAATGTATTAAGAAGTGGAACCTCTTCAGCTTTTCAGACTGTCTAAGGGCAGTATACTTCGACCCTTGTGTTGTATTGAAGCAAATCAATGGAGTGCACATGGGGTGATGAGCTGTTACATCAGTTATTAAATGAATCCAGGTTGACTGAGTTGTTGGAGAAATTGTTCTACTTTGACCCATATCAATATTGCCTGAAGCTGATAACTCCATAGTAGCCTAATGAGGTATTGCTAAATGTACTCAATTAGTAGAACACAGGAATAATCTTAAACTCCTGAATTGCCAAGATTACAAGCAGGCAACACTGGGAATGCAAAGGTCAGCGATGCTCTAGCAAGAAAAGTGAGAGACGTGGGGGTTCTTGGAAAGAAGCCACTGGCAGCATTAGTAGAGCTTTATAACCTGTTCATTTCTTTGAGCTTTTTCAGGTGACCAAGAAAAAGACTGAGGGAGTCAATGAAGGGACCTAAAAAAATGATGTTGCAGTCATTGGGAGCATCTGAATTTTGATATAATCTGTCTGAGTTTTTCTGAGCACATCACGGCTGTAGTTTGTCCCTGAGTGACTGGTTACGGCTAACATTTTTCAGAATACCAATATAATTCATTTCTGTAGTTCAGTAGTAAAACCACAAATTAGTAATGCTTTCCGGGGATTCCCGGGTACATATAATATAAACAAATAATAAAGCAAAAAGACATCAAAGACAGTGTCCAGATTTCAATTTCTATCTGAAAGCATGTAGACCAGTTTTTGCCCCTGTACAGTAGACGTAACCAGCTGTTTCCAGATAGTAGCACCACAGTACTGCAGGCCGCACACACATCTTTTGGCTACAAGGATTTCCTGGATATGTGGGTCCCACTTGTCCAAAGCTGCACTTGAGCCTATGCTACACAAACACAACATTGTTTCATATAAAATAATGGTTCCCAACCTAAGAGCCAAGATGGTTGGATGATTAACACATAATATAGGAAAGCCCAAAACATTTCAAATCTTTGTTTTTTTTCTTACAGCTCTATGGTTTTTGATACAACACTTAAAAAGTCTTTTGAACAAGGCATTGTAGCAGTTGCGGCAGTGGAAGAGAGTTGATTCTACCTGTCAGGGGAACTTCAGGGGGCAACTGAAACCAAGTGGATTTCAAACAAGATACTGAAAACTTCTACTCAAGCAGGATTTTATTCAAGCTTCTGACCATGGCCTGGAGCCGGCTGACCCTTTCACGCCCCATCAGTTAAGTTTCTCCAAGCTTTGTTACCTCAGGAGGGAATATATTAATGAAAATGAATTTTTAGTTATCAATAAATAGATCTTCAGTATCCTAGAGCACCTTGGCATTTTCACGTTTAAATATATTTCAAATCCTTGTTGTTGATGTGAAATGTCAGTAGCCTAAAGCCAAGTTAAGATGTATACATACTATTAGAATCATCATCGAGGATCATCAAGTGAAAAAGTGAGATTGCCTTCGGCTGTGATTTTTTAAACAATTTTCCTGTCTGTGCAGTTAGAAATCTGAAAAGCATGAATAGAAGATTAAATCACCCAATAAGTCGGTCATTACTGTATTTTGTAGAGCTCTCACAGCACTGTGGAATAAACACATTAAAAGGTTTGTTTATCTTATTTATGAGGCCACACTGAGAAACACAAGATTTTTGTCTCAAACTTCTAATTTTTCTTGTTTGGTTTTGTTGTACCTGACAGGTGAAATTCATATATGTAGTTGTTTTATTGAGGCCAAATACTAAATTAAACAGTGTGTCACATTTTTTTCATTAAAATGTAACCAGGCTGTGCCTTAGGTTTCATCTTTGTGGTAACTTACTCTTAAACTGAAAAAAAAGGATTATATTCTGTATAAAGATGCTTATTCATGTTTCATCTATAATTTGTATTTGCCTCCAAAGATACTTTCTCATTTCTATATTTCATTGTGCTGTACTTCGGTTTTTATGCACTACTTGCTTTATTAATGATATATGAAATGTTTTAGGGCACCTGAATGTTTCTTTAGCTCATATAGGCCTATTTTGTAACTCTACTGCCTCAGAACTGATTAACTGCTGCCTTTGCATAGGCTAAAAGTTTTACAGTGTAATTATGGCGATACAACATTTTGGTTGGTGCTTTGTGTTTAAGCTGATTTAGTCAAATGCTTAAACTGTAAATGTGAATAAAGTTGAAAAAGTTTTTTTCTATTTTGTATATTTTATTTAAAAAGTCCTCCAGGTTGACTTCTTCAACTACAACAGTTTGCAGTGTGACAGCAGACGAGGCGTTGAAGAATCCACGAAAGGAAACATGTTGTCATGTTGGCGCCGATGCACAATGCGTCCTGTTGTTTGTGTTTAAAGCACTGCTTTTGCTATAATTTAAATTTGAGAATGCCTGAATGCAGTGGGGAGACACATCAGCCTCCCAAATATGATCAAATTCCAATTGTTGGAAGACATTGAACATTGAGCAGACTGATGATTGGACAGGCAGACATTGTGGGAGGCACTAACACAGAAAGGAACGGAAGCATTGACGCAGCGTGAGAGAATAGAGCTCCGAGTGCACTGAGCAAAGATAACGTAAAGACTTTAACAGGAGGGGTGCTTATTTTCAACTCTCACATTCAAAATAATAACAAATAAAGTAAAAAGAATAAAGAAGAAATAATCTTTACCAAACAGCCTGTAAAATGTGCTCAGATTCCTGCTTAATTCTGTTGATAGTTGAAGAGATGAAAATGTTATTGTTTAAACTGCATGTACACACACACACACACACACACACACACACACACACTCACTCACTCACTCACACAGCCTTTCTCCCAAACAAAACACACAACACAGATAAACTCTTCCGTACACATCAAGAACCTTATTAAAGTTTAATATACAATGCAGAGTCACAAGCAGAAACTGTACGGTCTGAAAATCTGAATACAACTGAACGAAAAAGACTCAACAAGAATAAAGACAACAAAGACAGATTTTTTTTTTAAATCTACCAGAAATAGAAGAGAAAAGGGTTTTATAATCAGCTGTTCTGACATATTGTCCTGATGCCCTCTCATGTGCTCTGGAGAGAATTGAAAAGTATTTTATTAGAAGAGCAGAGCGAAGGAGTGGCGGATTGCAGGTTAGGAGACTGAGCAAAAGCTTATCAGAGTTTTCTACAGAAATAGAAATAATCTTCCGAGCAGACACACACACACACACACACACACAGGCGCATACCATTATCAGTGTTATTGTGAGGAGATACTATTAACGGAATTATTATTAAAGAACTCCCGAGCCCTAATGTGAAGGACAGGGCAAGGAAAAGCAGTTTATGACGCAATGTGTGGGTGATTGTGTGTGCATTTGAGAGGGATATTTATATGAATGAGTTTGTGCATCTCCCCACAAGTCTGCTTCTGCAGCAAAATACATTGTATTTGCATACGCTGTATGTGCATGCGCGCAACCACTTTTGTGCATAGGTGTGTGTTTTTTTTCCTGGGATTTGATCACAATGATAAAAAAATAGAAAAGGGCCAGAATTATTCTTTAAGCTTATGGTAATGTGTATTGTTCTGTTTTCTTTTCTTTTCTCTCATGTTACAGTATTGTTATAGTTGAGTATTGGTGATACCTTTCCTGCTGTGCTAATCAAGTGTATCTGAATTTTGGAAAAGAGCGAAGGAAAAGAAGAAAGGAGAAAGTGGGCAGATATATTGTAGCAACTGAAGCAGTAAAGAGGAAATAAAAGGAAAGAAGATTACACATCAAATCCCCTTTGCAGTGGGCCGCACTGTGAAGCTGATGATACACAGCCGTCATACTGAGGCGATGTAGAGCTGTAATTATGCTTTCAGCAGGGACTGGGATTGGTTAGAGGCAGAGATCCTGCTCATATTACAGCAGCCCATTAGGTTATAAATGATTGATTTAATGAATCTCGATTTCTCCTATCTATCTATCTGTCTGTCTGTCTGTCTGTCTATCTGTCTATCTATCTAGCTATCTATCTATCACTCTATCTCTATCTATATCCCAAAATTATTATGAAATCAGCTCATAGATCCCACAGCAGTCACTGTTGGAATCATTCAATATTAAAATTGCCTAGAAGCTAGTTCCCCCTCTCTCTCTCTCTCTCTCTCTCTCTCTCTCTCTCTCTCTCTCCTCATCTTATGTCTATCTGCATGCTTGTCGACTATCCAACTTCACAGCTGTCAACATGAGCTAGATTCATAATTCAAAGTGCCCAGAACCTAGATCATATTTACATCTATATATCTATGACATTTGTCCGTCAGAGTATAAAATTTAAATAAAGTATGTCTCAATCAATCCACATGAAGACATGACAACAGCAACAACAATGCTACAATACTACATAAGCACCTGCACACACACACACACACACACACACACACACACACACACACACACACACACACACCTCCTTACTGTGTTGTTCTCTCACACCAGGCACACAGGAGTCAAACCCTCTGCCAACAGTGTAGGTAACTCATACATAAACATGACTTACAATAAACAGAAATGATGTTTGCGAGATGTTTAAACAGAGAGACAGGCAGGCTGAGGGACAGACAGGCAGGGGCAGACGGTGCATACAGAGAAGATAGGCAAGCCTGACGCAGAAAAATTGAAAGATTCTGTGTGTGTGCAGGCATACATCTGCCATCTGATGTGTTGGTCCCTCTCTAGCATACATAGTATGCACAGTGAACATGTCCATGAATTGCTGCTTGTTGTTTTCACATTCTTTTTATTTGTTTTGCCATTTATTCATTTGATGGATTTTTTGTCTTTTGCCTTGAACAGGTTCATAATTATGTGCAGCTGCATGTGTCTGTGTGTTGACCTCTCCAGTAGACACCAGGGTGTTTAGTATTCTAGTCTCTCGCTGACTTTCTGTGGCAAATCATCACACACTTGTACTCTCTCACACACAAATGACGACCCACTGCCACATAATTTCACTGCCGGCTCTAAAGCAGAGTTAATCAACTGGAATCAGTGTTCGAATTATAACAACAAAGATAAATTGATAATGCTGAACATAAAATAGACCAAAGATAAGAAGCCTTTGTTGTCGGATAGCACCGCTGCACTGATTAAGTTTGTCAAAGTTCCTGACCCAAAGGGTTGTGGAAAATTAGAAAAGGCTCTCAAATGACTTCTGTGTGGTGTGTGTTGGTGAGAAATGAGCCTCAGGCTAAGGTGCTAATGCCATCTTAGGTTTTTGCCATTAAATTAAATGTTAAGCAGTAGTAAAATATGCTGTGTTCATTATAAGTAATATATACAAGTAATGTTGCTCTAAATTTAAGAGTCTAAAATGTCCATTTCCATCAGTTAGTGTGGTTAAATATCAAAGGTTTGTCCTGAGGGTACACTGGAGGAAAGGTTATGGGGTTGAAAAAATCTAAATCATCATGGAAATCTTCCGATAGTTTTGTGTGTGAGGTTGACATTTTGACCTGGCAGAAGCTCGATCATAGTCTTAGTTCATTCAGAACCAGTTTGATTTCTAAAGTATGTTACGTGCATTAAATAATATAAGTGACAAATTAATAATCTGATTCTTATATCAGGAGCAAACTAGTAAAATAGAAAAAAGCAGGCAGGCGGTGGTGAGGAAGAGATGAGAACAAAAATACATTTTGGCTGCAGAGCTCCTGGCTACATTCAGACAGCGCGGCGGGAGGCATGTTAGAGCTTTCACATTTTTCTATTGCAAATGTTCTCTGAAAAATTCAACTGACTTGATATGAAAGCTTTATGTGCTATCTGTTCAGCCCACAGCCTGCACAGGTGTGCCTTTGTGCTCCCAAAATCCGTGTGGTTTGTCTCAGGTCAGAACACAATGATGGGACTCATACTGTAGCCACAGCTTGTGCGTTGTTTTTGCCTGAGGATGTATAGAACAAAGGTATTCTTCTCGTCTCTTTTTCACAGTAAATCACTAATAAATAAAACACATATTGTCCATCTTCAGTATATTTGTTATTACTTTTATTAATTATTATCATCGTCATCATCATCAACATTATTCTTCAAGTTTAGCTGTGTAACAAACTTTTTCTTGGCTTTCAAAATATGTTGAAATATTCTTGCATGAAATAAAACCTAAAAACAGTAACATACAGAAATGTAGCAGAATAAAATAAAACATGAGAAAGAAAATAACCTAAAAAAAATTCTATAAAAGCCATCTACTAAAATATATTGGTTAAATGTACACAGTTGTGTGTGTGTGTGTGTGTTTGTGTGTGTGTGTGTGTGTATGTGTCTGACCAATAATAAACTGGCCTTTAGCTCCCTTGTCTCCCATGATTAATACTGTACATACCAAAATGTACATTTGATCCGTACCATTGACGGTGTGGGTCATTGTGTGCATGTGTGTGTGTGTGTTGTTGTCCCTTCCTTGGCAATAAGAACATAATAAATGGAGTGCAAGCAAAGCATAATTCTCTATAACACATTCTGAGAAAGACAAAAATGAACAACAATGTAAACGCTGATGTGAAATGCCATTAAACCTTAAACAGACACTCACTATTGAAGTAAAACATGTCATGTGTGTCCTGCAGAACCTCCTTTCTTACCAAATTATCTTGCCTATTTTAAACTATAAAGGACAGCTGAAATGTTCCCCCAAATTTCCTATCGACATTATCTATTTATGTTTTAGATATACAGTATCCTTACATGACTCATAGGAGACATTAATGTTAAGCTGGCAAATACACAATAGAAGATATTTGGATAGGAAACGGTTCTGCAGAGCACTTAAAATATGAAAAGAGTGCATGAACAAAGTTTTTTTATTATCAAAGCTGTGTTCTTTTTACTTCCAACTCACTAACACAGGGAAAGGATTTTTCTTTCAAAAGCTAAACGATTGAAACATTTTGGCATCAGAATTTGTCTCCAGCCCACTGAGAAATCCTAGTGGTCAAGATGAGATGTACACTCAGATTTAACACAAAAAAACAAACATCCTTTTCCTTTTTTTACATCTTTGTCCTGCCGTTTTCTAGAAATCCCATGGACATTTTTACCAAACGACTTTCAATGTTTAAAAAAATAAATAAAAAATTCATGTTGAATTTTTATCAAATGGGAATACTGTTGGCAAAAGAAACCTAAATCTGAGAAAATTCACACTGCTTTGAGCAAGTATTTGAAATTTTACTGCTGGTGACAATTTCTTTTGACAAACCTGAAGGCCCATTCAAGTAGGAAAAAAAATTCAACCTCAACAAAGTGATCATGAGGTTGTCAGTTCTGGGGCAACTGAGTCAACATCAGTTTTTTGGGCGCAACACAATCATCTAACTCCCATTTAAACCCCCTAAACCTGTCTATCAGCTGAAAATACCTTTAAACAAAAGAAGGGATTCATGGATAGTGGAGGAATACAAAAGATATGAGTGGCAGAGGGTAGTAGTATCAGGTGGAGAGATCAAGAGAAAGAGATGAAGTCAAATTGGACTACAGAGAAAGATACAAGTGATGTTGAAGGGAGGTAAATAGACAACAGAAGATAGGAGATGAATGGATACATAGACCTCTTTTTATCAGCCACTACACGCATCATTTGATACCATTCTCTCTCTATTCATCCACCTTCTGCCCACATATTCTTCAAAGGCACCCATCTATCCATCTCGGCAAGTATCACTCAATCCTTCTTTTTGTTCCTGCTTTTAAGAAAGCACTGCTGGACTCATTTGCCTTTTTTGTTGCTACATTTGCAAATGTAAACAGTTTCCATTATGCTAGCAGCCCCTTAAGAGATGCCCATAACTAAAAAATAAACAATGTAATATTCTAAGAAAAACATTACACATTAGCACAAGAGATTTCCTAGAATAAGCACAATTCAAATCACATATCTTTGCTTTTTGAGTTGGATTCATCAGTGTGTTATGAATAGTGGAGCCATACATGGTAAAAGGTCATAAGCAAACAAACAAAAAAATCCCTACACATGACACCAGAGTGGGACGTGTGTCGGACACAAGGGTGGCACATGGGAATGTGTGTGGGACTGATTTCTTTGCATTGATACTGCAGCAGTGAGACGTCTTCTCTCAACAGTGACCGTGATAAGACAGATGTTGCATCAACAGTTTGAAAGGTTTCTTAGCGTTTCAATGTGACATTCAGTACTGTGTGCAGTGTACTGTGTACGGTGTTGGTTAAAAAGGTTTTCTGGGTGTTAAGGCCTTGGTGTCTTAAACATTTCTGCAAGAAAGGAGTCTCAGGTCACTGCTGGTTTAAAAAAGAAAAAAGTGAAATTTGACCTGTTGCACACAAAACGGTCTTGACTTAATTCCCTAGGAAATGTATTATAACATATTAATAATAAACTCCTCCCTCGAATAATAACATCTAAGAATGACCTTTACCTTTACCATGATATGGGCACTCTGGTGACATTACTGCATGCCATCTCCAAATAAACCAGTACAAAACATCTTCTTGGTATTTCATCTTTCATTCAAAAGTTACCGAGGCATATGTCTCAACATTTCTACAGAGTTGTTTACGTACATGCAATAATGAAAGATAGTTCAAACTAGTGATTGACAGTTAGCATAGCAACCAATTTCATTTTTTAAAACCACTTGTGGGTGTTTCTCATGGGCTGAAAATGCCAAGTGTGAACAGGTGTCTGACCAATCAGACAGCTAGACTGAAATCAAGCATTTATAATGGATGACTGACATATTGATACATGGGAATTATTTGCCTGACATGACTCATAACTTACATAACAATTTGACACTGACAGATACTTATTAGAAAAACTGTACAAGTTACCAGGCACTAGGCGGAATATTTTCCATTCATGTCTTTTGGATAAGCATAGAAAAATATCTTGTTCTCATTGTTTCTTCCTTCCTGTCTTTTATTTCCTTTTGGCCTATTATTACTTTCTTCCCCTTGGTGATTTTTGTTTTCTAGCAACTAAGGCAGCAAGGCAGGAGAAGTGATTTTCTCGTCATAAAAATATACAAGATGGCCATTGTGTTGCTCCATTCTGAAGAGTAGGGGGACTTTCAAGGACATGACTGTCAATGAAAATGTGGTTTAAAGAAAGACTCAGTTATGGTATCAGGCGGGTCTTTTTCTTAACTTAAGAGACTGATTTAGAGCCCAAAAGTGGGCAATGAATGGCAGAGAAGCGGGATGAGTTAGTTGGAGTTGACATGATCATTTTACTTCAGTGAATTATAAAAAGTAAAATTTTTAGTATTATTTAGGTCTAACAGTTCCCATCCATAGAAAAGGCAAAGTATGTTGCAGATTTTATAAGACGCTAACATGCTACATAGAGGTAACCTAACGAACTCTCAGAAATACTGAATAAAACACTGTCGGCGAGAAGCTCTGTAGTCTCAATATAGAGCAAAAGTTTGTACAGTTAACCCAAATAATTGATCCTTATGATAACATTTAGGGTTGATTTTCCTAACTTACTAAGTCTCTCTATAAAACCATGTAACCTAACATGTGAAAGACATACAGAAAATAAAGGTACATACTAAGACCATTTTGACCTAGTAATACATAAAGAACATGATAAGAACATATATGTATAAGAGAACATAATGTAACATGCTAAAACCATCAGACCGTTAAACATGTAAAAATGATGTGTCACATGCTATGAAACAGGTGGGTTGGTGTGCAACACGTGTGACCCCTGAGGACTGAATTACCGAGCGCAAGCCTTCATTATGTTTACATCATCCTTTGGGGACGGATGCATCCTTTGATCCGCACACACACAAACACAATTACACAAATGCACACATACACACAACCCCCCCTCTCTTGCAGTACCATTTCTATTAGACGGCTGTTATCAATGTAACAAGTCTCCATGAGAACACAAACAACAAATAGCTCAAAAAGTAAAGAACTCAAATAGACTAATTTTTATAGTACCATTTCCTGCAAAAAAAGCATTATTTGCTTTTACAAAATAACATTATATAGGAAAGTTTAGCAAATTGCATGTTTTGTACTATAACATCATACTTATTATTATTATTATTATCATTAATATAAATGTTAAGCAGGTTAATAGATGGTTGTTCTATTAGGCAGGCAGCCAGGCACGTAGCTAGTATCATGGCACGGAGGAAAGTAGAAAATAATGTCACTTGGTTTCATCCTAATGGATGAAGAGAACACTTCGTTCCGGAATTACTCCGGTTTTACCAGTTGAAACTGGATTAAATCAGTTCAATAAGTCACGGTCAAATCAAACCTAACCAATCACCAATTTTGGGCCACTTTGCAGCAGCGGTGATTAGGCCAGTTTTTTTTTTTTTGTGTGTGCCAGTTTCAGAAACAACAGGGCACTAATGAAAGAAACCAACTGATCCTTTTCTACCAAGGTAACACCAGCAACTGCAGCGCAGAAACAAACTGGTTGAACTCTGACCAGGTTCAACAAGTCAAAAAAAAGTTTTGGTTTTGGATCCATTTGCACAACAGTAAAACAGTGCATAAAAACATGCTCTGGACCAGAACAAAGCAGTTCTAACCAGGTCAGATCTGGTTGTACCAAGATAAAACAGTCTGAATGATGCTTCAGACTAGTTTGGCCCAGCTCGGTGGTTCAGTTTAGCATGGTGCATAACAGATCAGCTCAGTTCAGTTAAAGTGTTTTGCCTGTAGCATTTTTCTTCTTTTTTTTTTTGCTCTGCTGTATGGTGGCTGTGCAAGTGCTGAGCTCCTCAAACTCATCCTCAAAAATGAAGCCAGTCCAACTTTCAGTCAAGCTTCCAATCCTCTTATTTGGAAAGCACATGAAGTGGCTGTTTATTAAAAGGTGATTTCAGCTGCATGCCCGGACTCCGTTGTTAAATACTTGCCACAGAGCTGTCAAGTGACCGTCACTCAACACAGGATTCAGGCTATTTCTCCAAACTGTCCCTGCAGCAGTTCAGCGAGATCCTACGATGATTTTTGACCATTTGACAGCCGAGTGCTTCCAGCATAAGGATGTGTTCCATTTAGTGCCCAGGATAGGCCATTTTGACATGAGCTAGCCTCCAGGAACGTGGAGGCAGACAGCTTATTCATTCAATAACACGCGCACTTAAATGTTTGTGTGAGTCAAAGGCGTCAGATTAATTACTCTCTGTGTTCTCATCTAAGTTTTTAGATTCAGAAACAGTCGTGGCCTCTGTGGCTTCTGTGATGTCATCATTACTATCTGACACCGTTTCATCTCCCATTTCCTGGTTTGTTACGTCATGAGCTTCTCCTCTTACCTCCTTTTCAACTTCTGTTTCATTGTCAGTGGCATCGTTGCCTGTAGTTTCTTTTGCTTGGCTGTCATGACTAACTTCTATGACGTCAGTGCTATCCTCAGTGATCTCGCTCTGATCACCTTCATCTTTTTCCTCCGGCGTCAAATTTTCGCACTCGCGCTCCGACATCACCGTGGCGTTCTGAATCACACCGTCTTGCCCGTGACCTTTCTTTTGTGACGTTTTGTCTGTGTACCTGTGTAAGCCCCTCTGTATGTGTGTGGTGAAATCATAGCGATCCACACACACATGGAGGCAAAAACTGCATTGGTATGGTCCCTGGTCGCCGTGGCAACTCATGTGCAGGGCATACATGACCTCGTCTAGGAAGTAGATTCCACAGTGGATGCAGCGATTGGTCAGGTCATCCTGTGTGGCCACATCCACCATCGCGGGATTCAATGCAACACTTGACCGACCTTTTGTCGAATGATCCTTGTCCTCCTTTCCTATCTCCTCCCTATGGTTCCCTCCTTCATCTATCCTCTCCTCTTCCTCCTCTTTCTCCCCTTTCCAGTTTTCCCTCAACCTCTCAGCAAGTGGCGACTCTTGCCTTCTCCTCTCTGCACCATTTGTTGACATGTGTGCATGTGCAGCACTTGTATCTCTTTGTCTTATTGCGAGATCCAAAGGAGCATCGTTTTCTAATGATGGTGATGAGGTTTGGGAATGAAGAGGAGGAGGAGGATAGTGAGGAGGGGCTGGAGGAGGGGGCAGAGGAGAGTAGGGAGAGGCGCAGTAAGGCACGGTGTAGCTTTGCTGATGATGCTGCACTGGAGCCACCATTGCACCGAGATAATGAGCGTTATTTCCAAGGCTACCAGGGCTGCTTAGATTACTGATGCTACCAGGAACCCCAGAGGCAGCTGCCATCTTATACTTGGTCCAGAATCTGAGCCAATCAGACTCAGGGGTCAAATCAGGTGAGAGGGTTAATGGAAGGGGTAAGGAGAAAAGGGGGTACTGATACTTTTCAATGGGTGAACCAGGAGGCGAATAACTAGACGGTTTGGATGGACGCATGTACTTTTCAATTGGACTGCCTCTTTCTGATCCCCCTCCTCCTTTACCTCCCTCTACTTTTGATATTATCCCTCCCTCAGCAATGCCCCCATTGCCCTCAGCTACCAATGAGGAGGGGGGATGTGAAGGGAGGAGCAGAGGAGGCATGCGTCGGTGGATCTCCAATGTTTGATTGGCTAGAAAGGCTTGAGTGGATCGGGGTGAGCGTGAGCGAGGGGAAGGCTGCTGGTTTTTGATCGATGCACAGCTTCTGTCCAACTCCTCGCCATTCATGCGCTCCTCGCTGGTGATGCGTTGTTGTTTTGGGGCGGGGGTCTCAGATGACAGCGAATCAGGGTTGAGCCGTTTTCGGGTTCGGCGGCGGATGATTTGTTCACCGTTGTTCTGCTTTATGATGTTTAGAGGTCTGGGTGTCTGCAAGATGAAAGAAACAGAGAAGAAAAAAGAAGAGGCATAAATAACATTTAGTAATACGTAGTTTTAATTCATTTTCCTGTTTGAACATTTTCAATTATTTAAGGGTGCTTATCTGTCATGACTAAAAATGTCAAACACACATAGCCCAGCATTATTTGACTGTGATGATATTAAATGAATTGCCCTACAAAAACGAAATTATAACAGTTTAGCTTACGACCAATCAAACCAAACGAAGCTGCCTATTTGAACATAATTTGACTGGAGATCTGACTGAACTGGAGTGACAATGAATGCAAAGTAGGACTACTAAAAAGGTTTCTCAGTGAAGCTTCCAATGGTAGATCAAAGTTTTAAAAGTCTCAATTCATATGAACTTTTCCTAAGCAACAGACAGTAACATATCCAGCTCGCCTTATGACTGTGGTTTTTGCCCTTACCACAAAGGGGAGCGCTTACATCTGATGTAAATGGAGATTGCCCTGGAGACCCAACTTTTACTTTATTGACAGATCCCTCACAAACACGTGAACATATGCCTTCATTAATGTTTTAACTATCATCGAGTAATCTCTCTCACTAAAATTATAAGCTAGCTTCCTATAATATATTGGAATGTACAGTATATACTATCTACTCAGTGTTTGGGTTAAAAAGACAACAGTCAAGCAGAATTCCAAAGAATACAAACTGCTCGCTAACACAATCTACGAAGCACTTCTCACTTTTTTAATTTCACTCTGGAATTCAGAACTCAACAGATATATGAGAGATGATGACTAGTTGATGTTTCATTCCTAAACACATGCCAAAATAAATTAAAACAGTCTAAAATATTTCCAGACAAATTAGCGAATGATTTTCTTTCCTAGAAGTAAAATAAACTGAACCGTTTAAAGTGTCTTTTAGAGTGTCTACACTTCAACTCAAAAGTAATGACTTGCTATCATTTCACTTGAAGAACCGACTATAGTGAGGTCTCCTCTCTAAAAACACATTATAAGAAGTGAACTCCAAACAGCATTTATTAAAAACTAAGTCAAATTAAACCGGGCACAAAGAGAAGATCTTTTTACACTTCAACAAAAACTTGTGTAAAAGTTGAGTTTATTGCCATGCAGGTTGAATATATTACATGTTGTACTCTAAATATTTCGGAAACAGCAAAGAGCCTTGTTATTGAGTACATCGATGTGCCTGTATGTAACTGCTGTATGTCTCTAGAAATCCCCTGATGTATGTGTGTAAATGATGTAGGGCTTTTAAAATACATTGTGGCAGTTGAAAACCAAAAAGATGAGTTTAGAAGCACCAAGCAAAAAGAGATAGAGAGTGAGAAATTATGATGAGGAACATGGATGAATGTAAGATGTTTAAGAGGATGGAAAAGCAAAAAGAAGGTGGGTGACGATATGATTTATACCTGTGTGTGTGTATATTCATGGTTATGTGTGCACCTATGTGGATAGCCCTCTGTCTGCAGCTGAGAATGTGTCTCTCCCAATGTATGTGTATTAGAGCATGTTTATGCGTGTGTGTCAGTGTGTGTGAAGTCATCATCGGTCATTGTAGAGCTGCTACTGAAACTATTTAAGGAGAGATGAGTCATTTGTTGACAATCAACAGTCTTAACTCTAATATGCCCAAACCAGCTCTACAAAAAACACACACACACATTGTTTCAATGATCTATTTATACACATACATTTTGGACAGGTGCTTCCCCTCACCAGCCAAACTAATAATAGTCTCTGTTGTTAATCGGAGCGTCATCCTGCTGGTCCGAATTTTTGTACACATACCTGGATCATTACCATAAACAAAAGTTCATCACTGACAGTGACAAAATGATGTTAGCCAAATCAGTGACATTTTTCTTATTCTTTATGGTCCTCGGGCTTTGTATTTCCAGCTAAACAGGAGTGAGGAGAAGAAAAGGTAAAGAGAGGAGTGGAGTAGAGGGGAGGCAGGAACAAAGGAGCTGAGATGAATGAGAAGGGGGAAAGAGTGATATATGGTGAAGAGGAGGAGGAAGAGGGAGGGAACATGGAAGAAAGAGGAAAATGAAGGAAGGAGGGACTGGAGTGAAAAAAAGGAGGATGGCTGAAGAAAAAAAGGCAAGAAGCAAAGAAATAGTTCCCCCATGACAGTAACAGTCCAACACACACACACACACACACACACACACACACACACACACACACACACACACACACACACACACACACACACACACACACACACACACACACACACACACACACACACACACACACACACACAAAAGACAGCTGTAATGTTGTACACCTTTATAGCTGTGGGGTTGGAGTAACAGCTGGTACACATCATTCTTCCTTATTTATCCATCTTTCCATCTCTTCCCTTCTCTCCTTGGATATCCCCTCTGCATTTTCTCCCAATCCCTCTGTCTCCCTCCATCTCTAACTCTTTACACTCACCATCCCCTTTCATTATCTCTGTCCTCACTCTTTACCTTAATTTTCTCCTCCTTTCTTTGTCTTCTCCATTTCTCTCCTCTCCCTCCCTTTACGGCTACCTTTTTCTCCCTCTTTATTCATAACGCTCCCCTCTCTGAAGTGTTTTACTAGCTGCTATCCTCTCTAATAATGTGTGTAGAGCATATAAAACTTTTATTATAGGATATAAAATATGGCTGTCGTGAAGATTGTCAAGAGTAGAGGGAGCTGGAACGTGATTGGAGCAGCAGATGAGATGAACGGGTTGACCCAAGGACATCTGCAGGGGCAGGAAGGAGTAAACTGCAATAGCTTGCCATCCTCTGAAAGGTCTTTAAAACTCCATTGGATAATTGCAGCATAGTGCTCTGGGTTGTAACACGGTCAACCCGCTGATGCATTTACTAACACCGTGATTTATTACACTGAAACATTTAAGTTAACTTTGAAATTTTACAAGCTGAGTTTAAAAAACCAATGTGTGAACATGAATCTGGCATATACTGTATGTAGGCTTGTTACACACTGGTAATATTTGTAAACCCTTGTGTTAAATAGGTATATTGAAGTGTGAAATAAGCTTAAACCTCATACAAACATATGAGGTGAGAAAGCTTAATATTCTGAAGTCAACTAAGTTCCAGGCTGGGTCTTTATCTCATCTGTAATTCATGCAGTCTAATTAAATTTAGGATTTCCATAGAATTTCCCCGGGCTTAGATGGTAAAGTTGATTCATTCCATCATATTTCTCACTCCATGGAGCTGGCTCACTGTGACTGTTTAAATGGTCTGCAACTCCCAGCTCGCACCAAATCAAATATACTTTTTCCACAATATTACATTTTCACAGCGGGATTTACAGAATGCATGAAGGAATTTAACCACAGTATGCACCGTTTAAGTTGCATCGTGTGCTAATCGCCCAGACAGGAGGAATGATAATTAATGGTCAAAACCACACTGTGGATGTATTAAAACACAGCATAGAGTCTATAATATAGTCTAAAGTAATGGGTTCCTGATCCAGTACAACCTTAGGAGTATATATAGGCCTCCTATGTGTGGATGGAGTTCAGCACTGCACATTACTTATGTATGATATACTGAGTTTCAGCTTACCTGTAGGGATTCCTTTCTGTCGCTCTATATAAGGTGTTTTTTAAATGTATAGCTCCCTTCTTGTCTCTCTTCTAATTAGTTTGAAAGAAAATGTGAAAAAATCAGAAATATACAGAAACTTGTACAGTACCAGATCTGGGGCAGCTATTTCTATTAATCTCACAGATGTGTTTTGTATAATCAAATGTGTCTAGTGTAATGCAAGGTTGGTGCAGCCACATCATCTGTTTGCATGCACACATACATGATTGTGTCCGACTTACCGAATGCAGTTTTTGGTATAAACCACATGCGTTGCAGACGTAGCCTCCATTTGCGTTCTTCCTCCACAACGATGTCTTGGTGGTCAGACAATTTGCACAGAAGACCCCACTGCCTCTGCGGCGCTATGGATGGAGAAAGACAAACTACATTAGAGCATGTAGTAAAAATAATGACTGATAAAGAAACTTTGGGTAGATAAGAAAGAGGCAAAGCCATGGAGAGAAAAGAATGGTGGGAACAAATGAAAATGTTGACTTAAGTTTTGATACCTTTTTAATATTCACACCAGCCAAGTAAGGTTAGGGGAGAGAGAAAACAGATTAACTTGGTGAGAGAGAAATGATGTGCTCTCATGGGAAATCCTATCAAGAACACGATTCTCCTCTACACTGATTTCTTCTGTATAAAACAAAGTTAATTGAAACAAAAAAAATATACTTCAATGAAAAGAAAATGATCTAGTTGAGCTGAATACATTGTGTGTGTTTTAAATATGTGTATGGGTATGTGTGTCTGAGAGATGTCTTGGGCTCTTGAAAGAGAGATACTGCGGTAATTTAGTCAACAGATGTGGAAAGAAATGAGTTACGCTTTCACCTTCTAGCATAAGTGTTTAAGTGTTTATCCGAACTGCAGGAGGTACTTTACAGGCAAGTGTTTGACTTTTACTGTTTTATTGTACACACACACACACACACACACACACACACACACACACACACACACACACACACACACACACACACACACACACACACACACACACACAAGTTCAGTTTATGGAGCAGCAGTGCATAGAAAAGTAGTGTTCAAGGAAGGTGGGGATGGGCAAGGGGGTGAAAAGGCCAATTGTCGTGGCAACGTGCTCCATCACAGTAATGAGCCAATCACAACGTTTCTCCATCCCATTAAGTCTCTGGCCCCATTCACCACCTTTATAACCCTGAGAAGACAGCATACCTCATCTTTCTCCTCCACGACGTCTGTTTCTCTCTCTATCTGCCCTGTCTATCGAACCACTGCTTTCTCTTTCTCTGTTTTAATTTTTATTTCAGCATTGTTGTTCATCCAACCTTCATTGTCTCCTCTCCTCTTGGTTTCAGTTTACTTTAGTTTTCAATTTCTTTTACTGATTTAAATATCAGTATGGTCAAGAAAACACCAGCATGTGATTCTTTTTTTCTTCACTGACCTGTGTGATATGTGCATTTCTGTCTCCGTTTGTTGATGATCTCACTATGGTTGTGCTGGTAAATGTCTGCATACTGTATGTGCCTATGTGTATGTTTTACTAAAAACACCCTCTCTCTCTCTCTCTCTCTCTCTCTCTCTCTTGTATTTTCACTCGTGCTGAGTGCTTAGCATATTTTTGGGGGCTCATAGCACCCAGTCCTAGAAGTTAAAAACGTTTCAACTTTTTACAAAAGAGTGCAGTACTTCAATCAGGCTTTCTGTGGTCTCAGAGCTACAGATGGAGCCACTACAAGCACTTCGACCGAGCATCTGTTTCGTGCTGCCAGCTGAAAGCAGAAGGGCCCTTAACAGCTAATGTACTGCAAAGATCACAGAACAATTAATCACTTTACATTTCTCTGGGAACACGCACGCATGCACATATATGTCCGGAGCAATATACATTTGATGAAATATGATTTGTAGTTCTGGTAAAAATGAATCCGTACTGCAAATGTGAAAAGATCCTGCCAAATGTATGTAGTGGTGTTGGAGAATTCCCTCAACTTTTAATTGTAATAGCAAACATCATATTGCATATTTAAGGCAAGAATCCGAAGTTCATTTGCTGCCTTGTGCACACATACAAAGAAGTTAGGACTGCTTAAAGGAGATTTATCAAAAAATGTATTATATGAACATCAAAATAGATTTAAATACATTTAAACGGATCAGGATCTGATTAAACATTTGTACTTGACAGCGTTAAAGGATTAGAAATCAAATTCTTCTGCCAATGAAAAGTGGTTTAATAGCTCTCTTTGTTTCCTTGCTGCAATTTTAGCTCATAAACAGACATTTACGATGAGATCCGTCATACTGTCTGGATCCGGCTACAAAATCAAACTTTTAGATTGTTCAAAGATATAATACAAAGGAACACCGTAGATGTGTTTATTTATGCTGGAGGAGCTTTGTCTCTCAGTCTCAATATGTGTATAATAAAACATCCTGTTTCCAATAATGTATGTAATAAACACCTGAGCTAATATTAGAGTCTTTATGGTACATGTGTTTTTTGTCCATCTGACATCAGAACACTTATATGACCAAGTCTTTTGGGTTGTGTGTGTGTGTGTGTGTGTGTGTTGCACACACCATACGGTCACCACATGTAGAGAGACAAAGCCAGGTGATTGATTGATGTACACTTCCTGTGTCTCTGTGTGTGAGTATATATGTGTGTGTGTGTGTGTGTGTGTGTGTGTGTGTGTGTGTGTGTCTAGTGTTGCAAGCCAAACAGTGCATCTGTCATCAGAATTCAGTTTCCCTCCGAGCGCCCAAATCACTCACATATGGCCCCACAGCTGCCCCTCATCGCAACGCGCGCACATGCACATGCACACGCAAACACACACACACACACACACACAAAAACACACACACACACACACACACACCTGAAAATACTCGCTTCCACTGGCTAATGAAGGCATGCAAGATTTGGATGAGAGGCCGCAATCCATGACGTGTGTGTGTGTGTTGGGGGTATCTTGGCTACTCCAAAACCATGGTAAAAGGATAGCACAGTGTGTGTGTGTGTGTGTGTGTGTGTGTGTGTGTGTCTGTATGAAAGAGAGGTTCAAGTGTCAATTACACTGGAAAGTAAAGAAATAGCCCCCAACACCTTCCAAAATGCACACGTGCACACACGCAGAATCTGGCTCATGATCTTTAACTTCCTTCTCAATCATCAGCTGGTTGGCTTGACATGTGTGGAAATGTGCAAGTTCACATGCATGCACACACAGCTCTATATCTGCATACTTTAACGTGGGTTTTATGTGGGAGTACATCTCTTGGTGGCTTCAAAACTGTGTCTGTGTGCTGGGTTTATTGGTGTGGATCTACAGAATGTGTGTGTATGTGTCAGTATGTTTTTTCTGATTGATTGCTAATACCTGGCCTCTCCCAATCACCTCAGCCAAAAGAAGAGGGCTGCAGGTAATTAGAGCTCAGGGTCCTAATGACATCGATTTATCTGTGGCCTACGATACGGTTCAATTAGCACCACCAACAACACCCTCTGACACACACACACACACACACACACACACACACACACACACACACACACACACACACACACCAATTAGTCAGGAAATTAAAGTCTTTATCAACTTCCTTCTAATCAAGCCAATAAATAAACTTTTTGTTGATGTTTAGATACAAACTTAAGTTTCTTAAGTAGGAAGTATACTGGAGTAACCAATGTAGACTATTATAGACTCTATTATCCCCAGACCTTATTCTGAGGGGTGTCCAGGTGTGCATTTGGAATCTTATTAATAAAAACACACTCATGTGGAATGTTCTTATTGCTGTGCACTCAAATATGTAGATAAAGACATCAGATAGTTTAATCTCCTGACGGAAAGATCAGCATAAACAATGGGTGTACATAAAAATGTAACGCTGATAAATTGATGATTATTGGCAGATTTAATCAGTCACATAATTCTCATGAAAAGGCCGCAAAAATTAGAGTACAATCTACTTAGTGGCAGGCTGCACATAAAACAACATTTATTGGTTTAATAACTTTCATAATCAGCGTGGTCAGCCTCTAATGCACAAACTGCTCTAACAAATAGCCTTTTCCCCTTGTGGCAGTAGATTTAATGCAAGAATGCATAAAGGAGGCTACTGTTGTTGTTGTTGTTGTTGTTGTTGTTGTTGTTTTTGGGAAATATGCACTTTAAAAAATAGGCTACATTTTACATTACATTATGTATTACTGACTTTTTTCGGTTTTTGAACAACTCAAATACTAATTTTATCTTTGTTTTTAGAGTTTTTTATGGGTTTGCACTGCTACGCCAACTTTTCATTAAATGGGTTAAAATGATTGATATCCTTTAAATTCAAACAGAAGTTATGAGCTGTTTCCTAGGGAGTTTTTCGTGACTCTGCTCATAAAAAGTACTAATAAATTATAACTTAATTCTTGAGAATCAGATTTTTATTCAACATCAAAACAGATGGTTTAACCACACAGTAGCTGAACCCTTCAGCTGTGGCTTTGAGTCCACTCTGAGATTCTCCTGAAGCCATACATTTACAGATGTTTTATAAACTGTTTACACTGCATGGTCTTTTAGATCTTAATAAAAGAGCAGGCCATAATAGATAAGCATCCACTGGTTTAGGGTCTGCAGCAAGATTGAGTCCCTCCAATTTATTTTAGCTTCCATCTGCTACCAATATGCGGTGGCATCTTTAAACTGGTGTAGTTTACTTGAAATTATTTGTCAAGGCAGACGAGTGGCCTACACATGAGCTGCTGTTACCATTTTGAAAGTTAATTATTATCTCCCAGCTTATTCAAATATGTTGTTGTCAAGGACATATAAAGTTAGACAGCATTTCCAAGCAATTTGTTTTTAATTCACAAGTGGAAGTACCATTGTTTGCTTTGAATTGACACGCTTTCTACAAGTAGGGTCACATCTTAATTCTAATGATGCTACCTCATTTTACGTGTATGGGGAAAGCAAACTAAACACACATAAAAATCAAATATCAAGGTGCTATCCTTGATATCAAAACAGAGAGAGATACATAGAGAGCAGACTGGAGAGAGAGAGAGAGAGAGAGAAAGTGAGAAAGAGGATAAACACATAGATTGCGTCGCCCTGCGGTCTAAAATTAATTCAAAAAGAAGGCTTTCCAAACTAAGTCTTTCAAAATAAAATGATATTCAATTCACTTCAAGAGTAAATCAGCACTGCTTTAAATGCGCACACACAGAGAGACACACACTTACACTGATACATGCAATGACTTCAGCGATTATTAATCAAGCTAGAACACTAGCTGGAGGAATTAACTAAATCCCATACTGCCAAGTCCAATATCCTATACACTGGATCAGATTGCACACACACACACACACACACACGCACGCACGCACGCACGCACGCACGCACGCACGCACGCACAAGCATCTGGAACCAATCTAACAGACCCCCCACACACATACACACACACACACACACACACACACACACACACACACACACACACTGTTGCTACCAACCGTGTGTGTGTGTGTGTGTGTGAATGTGTGTGTTTGTTTGTGTAGATTTGTGTATGTGTTACGCATATGGCTGCAGAAGTCCATCTGTGTGGTTTACTCTCAGACTACTGTGTGCATTTAAATTGCTTCTCCTAATAGAATAATTGGGTTTAAGTTGAATGAATTTAAGTTGAATGGACTCTGAATTTATTCTGCTAGTTTATTCTTATTCAACAAAGAGATACAAAAAAACAAACACTATGTACAGTAGAGCACTGTTTGAGAAGAAGAGGTACCAATGGCACACAATAGTTAAACAGGCCACTTAAAGATCGTTAAAGTCAGCAGGGAGAAGAAAGATTTTCAAACACTCTGTGATTGGGTGAAAAACATGAATTAAGAAGTGCTTTACTTAAAAAAAAACAGCTCTGTTTTTCAGTTGGAGAAATCCAACTGTGACGTGCAATGGAGGCTGCATTTCTTGCTGATTATCTACTCAGATGACATAATCAGTGAGGCGGGGAGAAACTAGTTCAGCAGTAAACTTCCAAAAAATGCCCATAGTAACTCTCTAAAGGGGTGCAACCAAACGACTAATTATCCCCTCAGGAATCAATAGACATTTAAAAAAAGGATAATGATAACGTACTGTTGCAAAACAAAAAGGTTGAATCTGCATTTATTGGCAGCAAGATTGCAACAGGAGTTTTTAAGTTTTTAAAGTTTTAAAGTTATGAAGAAAAAATGTGTTATCATTCTCCTTTCTTTCTTCATTCTACTTACTTACTTTCTAAATTGAAATAAAACTGAAACCTGTAAACCCTTCCACACAGGAAATACTATTTAAAAGCAGTTACTATTAACCCTTAAGTAGCACAAACAATCACACTGATCAGCCAATCATACATTTAAAAAACAAACTGCTTTCTGTTTCTAAGCATGCAGAGTCCTCCTGTTGAATTCTCAATAAAAAGGTATACATCATCATCAGCAACCTGTTCTGTAGCTGAATATCAACACCATATCAAAATGTTGTATGGATTTCTGTGGCAGTAAAATTGCATTACCTGCTTGTAAACAAATGAGAAAAAAAGCTTGAAAGACACTTGGCAAAGGGGAAACTGTTGCTAGAAAATGGCCCGTTTGTGTCCTATCACTGCACCTACTGCCCAATCACACTGAGCATGACCTTTAGCTCAGTGTGTGACTGCTCCCAGCTCCCCTCCACTCACAGCCTGCAGCTGTCCTCTAACAGTCTGCTCCAGCAGCCCTCACACTCCCAGCACAACCATATCAGTGCAGCACATTCGGCAGTATCTCCCCTCTTTAGAGGCCGTGGTGACAGGACTTAAAGAAAATCAAATTTCAGGACAAAAAAGCTCAGTGATGATATGAGACTGTTCAAAAACCGAGGCTGGTGGTTTGGAGCTATCGCGAGCGAGGCTCATTGAATAAAAATCCGTCCTCAGACATTAGCTGTACAGAGTAAGCAGCTGCAGAGCAGCAGAGGGGCTGTGGATTTGTAGTCATCTACTGCAATAACACTGACGCGCATATTACTCTGCATAAGTACAGTACATATAAAATGACGATGCATGAGTGTTTAAGGGCAAAGCCCAGAACTTACCCTGAAAACCTTTCTTGAAACAACTCTAGCTCCCTTGGTAATACACCAAATAGGTCAGGGTAAACTTAAATGATCATTGTTATTAACACCTGTCCCCTAGCTATACGAAAAAATAAATAACTCATAAATCAAACAGTGAGGCAGGCCATACAAGCCACAACTCTACAAGAGTCAGTTTCTGTTCTGCCAACATAATCAGTTGTAACGACTCCTTCATCCCTCCCGCCTTAGGCCTCTACATGATGGTGGAAGCAGGAGGAAAGTGATGATTGCTT
This sequence comes from Perca flavescens, assembly GCF_004354835.1. Taxonomy (NCBI): domain Eukaryota; kingdom Metazoa; phylum Chordata; class Actinopteri; order Perciformes; family Percidae; genus Perca; species Perca flavescens. Next base: position 15,888,605 of record NC_041344.1, on the reverse strand, counting down.
GTCATTGACTGGTGTAGATGGCCGTGGAGACTGTGATAATGATGATGATGGTAATTTGTCTTATGCTGCTGGCCTGTATCAGCACCTTCTATTGGTGACTGTCAGTTGTTATGGGTCTTGGTCTTTCACTTTTATGCAAGTTGCTTTTAATAGCTGCTGCAAAGCCAATTGCCCACTGGGACAAAATAAAGTTAAAACTGAAACTTGATAAGTTAGGTGCTGGGTTGTAATTATAGCAATATAAATATTCTAAATATACAGATGTATATAAATTGCTCCATAAAAATAAAAAACAGTGACACACACACACACACACACACACACACACACACACACACACACACACACACACACACACACACACACACACACACACACACACACACACACACACAGATATGGGCCACTTCCCTCCTTTCACCCTCTTTTCTGGCCCTTTTGCCTTCTGCCATGGTCTTTTTTTATCCCTGCTGTGTTCAGTTCATCCAGTAGTTGCTACCTTTTGTTGCAGAGGAGTGAGAGTCGAAATTATTGTGTGTAAAAAGTGCATGACTTTGTACGCATACACAGACTGGGCTGTACTTAAAGGACAAATCCGGTGCAAAATAAACCTAGGGGTTAATAACACATGGGTACCGAGTCGACCGTTCTCTGGGATCTGTTTTCATGCTAATCGAATGTGACCAGTTTTATTGCAAACCGCTAATTAGCTTATAAAGCTAGTCGTCGGGGCACGGGTAAAGTAAAAAGAAATCGCTATTTATATAACACTAACAAGGCCCAAAATAGTACCACACTTCCACGGTAGCATAATGAGGGTCCCTACATGTAAACCGAAGCATTGAGAACTTTGTAAGTGTACAGACAGTTTATTAAAAAGATAGATTATAAAGACAGTACCGTACACGTATACAGGCAGAAGAACAGTCACGACCAGTCGAACAACGAATGCCGTGTAACCAGTAACCAGTAACATAGCTGAAGCACGGTGTTCGTCGTTCGACTGGTCGTGACTGTTTTCCCAAGATGGCGTAAATAAAGTAAAATCCTATTTTCATTGATCTAATTTTGATAAACGATCACAGTTGCAACGACTTCACAGTTATGTGTTTTGGGTGGAAGCCTGACAACAAGTGAACTGTGAGAGTTTGAGAGAGAGAGAGAGAGAGAGAGAGAGAGAGAGAGAGAGAGAGAGAGAGAGAGAGAGAGAGAGAAAAGCACATTAGCAAACAGAAAAAAGGAAATCGTTCCACGTTGATCTAATTTTGATAAACAGCCTCAATGCATGCAGACCTGGAGTCCATGGACCTGGAGACCATGGGTGTGTATGTGTGAGTGTGTGCGCTTGTTGTCCTGTACTGGGGTGTGTGCAGTAATGTGTATTTATGTGTCTTTTCTGTGCGTGAGTATCTAGACTTCTGATATTCAGTTACGTGGGTTTCTGTTTATCAAGAAACTGATTCTACTGTATAAAGCTAAAACTTATCATTTTGATAAGATACACAAGCACAAGATATACAGTGTGTGTGTGTGTGTGTGTGTATTTTGTTCTTCCTGTAATAGAAGTCTTCCTGATTCAACCTTGGACTTTCTTTGTGCAGTGATAGAGCACTGAGGTGGAATGAGAAGCGGAGGGCAAAGCTTTAGAGCTCTTTGATTTTCTTTCTAAAGTTCATATAATTAACCTGAAACAGGAACATTGTGTTTACACTTTTCACCATGTGGGTATAACTACAGTATGTGAGAAAGATAGCAAAATGAAAGAGTTGAGAATTACTGATCTAAAGCAGTGGTTCCCAACCTGGAAGTCGAAACCCCAGAAGATGAAATACTTCATACTGTCTCCTCCTCAGGCATATCGGTCCCTACAAATACTTTTAACTGCTCACAACTCATGTCAAACTTATGTCATGACTTGTGATGAGGGGTCACAAGTAGTAGTGTCTTTACGAGTACATTTCATTTTAATCAGTGATCTAGTGTGTTTGCATGTTATGCTTTTTCCACTATAATGGATCATTGTGTGTGTATTTATCTGGTTCTATGAAATACATTTTCTTTATTAACAAGCTATATGTGTGTTTCCTTGGTTAGAAGTTTCTTTATCTAAAATTATATTTTCTTCCTTTTGTAGATTTGTGTCTGGAGAGCAGTGACCCACTTTACACTGACCAGTAAAGCATAAAGTCAGTGTGTGTGTGTGTGTGTGTGTTCATGGAAAGGCCATGTAGGTTGACATGAACACACTTTGCTGCAACATGCACGTGCACACACACACACACACACACACACACACACACACACACACACACACACACACACAACTTGCACATAATCTGGTGTGGAAACCAGGACACTGAAATCCTAACTCACCTCACTGCCCAAAGGAAAAGAGATAGAGAGAGCATAAGAGACAGGGAAACATACAAAGAGTAAGAGGAGAGAGAGAGAGAGAGAGAGAGAGAGAGAGAGAGAGAGAGAGAGAGAGAGAGAGAGAGAGAGAGAGAGAGAGAGAGAGATATGGTTATTATAATGTGAATCCTTAATACCTGTAGTCTTATCCGCTGGTATTAAGTGTCTTATTAACTGTCTTAGACTATTTTATTGTTTATCTGAGAATAGTTCAGTGGACAGATTCCCACACAAGAAAGCCCCACATGACCCATTCAAGTACTGTTGAAATCAACACTGCCAGAATGCTGAGTCCAACTGCCAACTGAAAACATTAAACTGTGCCATTTAATTAGGAAAACAAATGCCCTTTTATTGGGAATTTATGAATGGTTGAGGGCTGCAATACTGTGTTTTCTCACTAAGTAGGGATATTATGTCCTCTATAATCTGCATCCAACTTGAACTGATGCATTTTCACCTCACAGACAAGATATTCGATACAATTACATAGTATTGTACATATCTCAAGTCACTGCTCAGATACAAAATAAAAGAGAAAGTTTATTGATGGACAATTGGCTATACGTTGACTCCTAGTAGCAGAAATTCTGACCAAGGGCTCAAAATGTCATGTATATGTCATAACCATGGGTGCATTTAGTATTTTTGCATAACAGTGGTTGTGCTGTTAGAGCAACAACTCTGAGGATACATAGCCCAAAGTAAGGTTTAATAATTAAAAAACCCACTCCCACTTGCATTACTGTAATAACAAGATAATGACGTTGGTTTTTAATTCAAGTTGAGCTTTGATACCTTGACCTTTATCTGTTATTTTGTATTGTGTATTGGTTGTGTATATTATCATTTGGGGTTTTTTGAGCTTGTTAAGCACTTTGGTCAACCGGTTAAACGTGCTATATAAAAAAACTGACTGTGAGGTTTATGGGAATACATATATTTAAAAAACAAAAGATTGATGGATAATGGCCTGACAAAAACAGCATGGCTTTCTACCAGGGAAAGCTATATATTTTTTATTTTCTCCATTCAAATAACATGTATTTGAATTGTATTATATACTGTACCTATTAGTAATGAAACAAAGCAAAGCAAAGGACAAAGTTTCAGTTTCTTTGCTGTGCATGCTGAGGTGTTAGGACATCACTGATGTTTGGATGAGCATAATTATCATAAAGATCCTCTTTACTTTCTACTTTAAAACGGTTTGGTAAAACAATTTGTGATTTGGTAATTCATTACCAAAATCATTTGGGAAATAGACCTGTGCTTTACAGGGAGGAAAAATAAATAAGACATAGCACATATTTAAATAAGACAACTTCACATGCAGTAGGCTGACCTGACAGGCAATACACAGTGGTTGGTGAAAAGTTTCACATCAATAAAGACACAAACAATACACAAGCACATTACTCTCTGTTAACACTGACACGAAAACAACCTGTTTTCTATTTTCCTAATTTTCCATTTTGGATTTATGGTAACAGCTGTGTCGCTAAATGTTTGATATTGTTTTGATTTAAACAAGGCAAGGCTGTGTTTTAATACCCACACAACTGTAATACAATTTAATTGCCAAATGACCTTGGATAAGAACGATATCCCTACTTGAGGAGAGGAAGATGAAGAAAAGGAGTGAGAAAGAGTGACTGAAAGATGAGGTGGATGTAAAAAGAAGGAAAGAACAGTGAGAAAGAGGAGGAGTCTAATTCCAACCAAACTGCATAATAAATGGCACTTTAGAGTATTACACCTTTAAATGACCTCACACACACACACACACACACACACACACACACACACACACACGCACACACACACACACACACACACACACACACAGAGCTTTCCAAAATTACTTTATCTCCCCAATTAGCCCTAGTGGGGAAGTGTAGGGAGGGGAGAGGAGAAGGAAGAGGAGGCCAGGATAGAGAGGAGAGGAAAGGGAAAGAATGGTGAATCCACAAGTAAAGAAGGGAATTTTCTTTCACAACATCACTGTCATTTTAAAATTCCACAAGGCTCCTAAAAGAAGCTCTTCTCAATAGCTTTTTAATGTATGTCCCTATACAGCAGAGTGAATTATTGTCTGTACGTTTACATTCACAAATCACTTTGTCTGCCTGTCACCCAATTTAGCTGTTTAGCTGTTTGTCCACCTATTCACTCACCCGGCGACCTGCCTGTCTGCTTCTCTGTGTGCTGTCAATACACATATTGACAAGTGAACTAAACATACATTTTTTCCCAATAAAAAAAAGAGAGAGAAACAGAGGTGGTTGAGGAGTTCACCTCTCCGGTGAAGTGGAACATTTTCTCTGCTTCAATCAGATGGTAAATTGTGTATTTTTTTCCTGCTATATGAGTGTGTGCATGTGTGTGTGTGTGTGTCAGAGGTCATGGTAGTGTGGAATTAGCAACATTGAATGGGCACAGAAGTCAAGGTGAACACTGAGTAGAGGATGACACGGGGAAACAACACACAAACAACACACACACACACACACACACACACACACACACACACACACACACAATGCTGGACAGTACAAATGCACACAGCCTTTACAGCTCAAGGGCCCTATCTTGCACCCAGCGCAATTGACTTTGTACACCGACGCATGTATCATTCCTATTTTACACCCGACGCACAGCAGACTTTTCCCTCCACAGACGCATGTCGGTAAATTAGGGAATGTATTTGCGCTCCTGGGGGCGGTTCAGCAAAAAGAGGAGGCGTGTTCAGGCGCAAACGTTCCCTGGTGCTATTTTGCAGTTTCAGAAAACAATTCCCCCACAGACCAGGAAAAACCTGGTCTAAAGTCAGTGGCGCTAGTCTAATAGCCGAGACACACCAACCAGACGGCCGACCGTCGACAGAAAAGCCAGTCGGAATGATCAGTTGCCTCGGAACACACTGAGGCAACACGACTTGAGAAACGTAATACGTCTCCATAGCAGCAGGCGGCGCTACTCTGTATTGTGGCCCAAGAAATGAAAACCGGCAGCTGATAGGACGAACGTGTCACATAGGTTTGTTTTCTCCGGAAATTCAAAGCCAGACTGTCATGGCGGCTCGTTCAGAATACGATCTCATATTGTACTAAAATAGTTCACGGAAACATGTTTCTGAAAACATTTTAAGCGAGAAACAGGCCATGCAGTTGCTGAATGTGTCTTAATTTCAGCTCAACAAAGATCAGTTTAAAAGATTTTTGTGAGATTTTGAGAGACTCTAGTCACGCTCATTCCGCTCGCCATTTCCGGGCGAGTCCCGACTGCCCTGTCTCCGACTGAACATGTCAGGTCAGCCAAAATGAACGACGACAGCCTCTCAGACGGATGACGGCGCGGGACACACCGAACTGACTCGAGTCAGACTGTCCAACGGCCGATTATCGGCTTGGTGCGTCTCGGGCTTAAAGTCAGTAGCACATTATTCAGATGCTATTTTAGGGGCACATGCTTGGCCATAATGTAGCGTGCGCACAACGCGCATACACTCTGCTTCCCTCATCTACACGGACGCAGCAGTTCCCATTTTTGCAAACCATACATAATTACAAGGAAAAATATTACTGAAAATGCGCTTCAGGTGTTTGGATAGGTCAGGAGGCACTTTACAGTACAGTCCTCAAAAACTCGCAGCATATTTTGTTTTCATAAATCATGGATGTGTTGATGACATAAATGAGGAAATATTAGAGGATTTAAGGAGATGGAATTTTGAACTACGGCGGGATTGGACACTCCAGCGGGATCTGGTCCGGGAGTGGCAATGCGCGATGCGCTCCTGGTGGAGCGGGTGGATGGAGATGGTGTGGGGGGAGGAGGAAGGGGCACAACAGGAGCAGGTGGTGCGTTTGGAGGCCCACGCTCCATGGCTGCAGCAATCCTCTCCAGACTTGAGGAGATGCGCCTGAGAGGCCGCAGCAACATCGCCACCCGGTCAAGACGGGCATTTATTACTTTGCCGCATCCCGGACAGCTCCCACTGGCGTGCGCCAGGCTAATCCGCCGTCATAATAGCAATCCGCCATGGAACAAGCGCGCCTAAAGGGAATGTGAGATTACGCTCTGATTTGTTTATTGCACGTTACGTCCAAACCACACCTAGCTACTTCAGACCAACCCATTTTAGATTTGTGTTGGGTGCAAGACTCATTTATCCCGCCGGCATAATAGCAACAGCGTATGAGATCCGCCCACAAAGCTACTTGCGTTTCACGTTTGATACTTGGGTTTCAGATCGTTAAAATAGTGTCCCAAGTCTTAAAACATTAATAGTATTAAGCCATCAAAGAGAGAGCACTGTATATTTATATCTATTTAACTAAGGTACAAATTGTGTAAATGGTGTAAAAATAAAGAAAATACACACAAACTAGTATGCTCCAAGGCCCAGTGAACAGTTCAGCAACTTCAAAGTGCACCATCAAATTGAAGCCAAAAGGACAAATGATAAGGCTAGCCAGCTCATTAAGGCCTTCTCATAAAAATTCAGAGGTAATATTGGACTCCTAGCAAAACAAATGGACAATACTTCTACAGCATTATGAGAGCAGAAACAAGATTTTGCTTCAATGTGAATGTATAAAAATTAGTTTATTCCTGAAAATTATGAATTTTGTCATCAAATTCTCTCAGGGGGTTATGGCAATATTTTGACTGTTAAATTGATAGGAGCATGGTAAAAAAAAAAAAATGTCTTCACCCTTTCAATTTAGATATCTTCCTCACCATCTCTGTCTTCTGATGGCTTAATCTCCATGTACCCGTCCAGTTTTTCCTTCCGTATTCACTCAGTAGTGGAAGCAATTCACATCAAGAGCACTACTGCCAGTTATAGAGTGTCTGGAATTAATGCAATACTGTGACCTTTAACCATCATTACTGTGGAACTGACAGCGCTGTAGCATTCCGTTATGCAGGCCTCAATATGACTGAGCACAACCGTCAGCAACCCTTCAGAATTTTGCAGAGTGCTGTTGACTGTACGTTGACATTGTGCTTGAGCAGTGTCAACAATGAGAGAAGTCAGTTTGTTGAGTAGGTGCTGCTTTGTATGACCCACCAGGTGTAGGTGTGTGCGTGTGAATGCATTGGGAGGGAGCGATATGTATATGCAGTGCTCAGGGTAAGGCCATATTATTATTTATGGGGAGGGACTTCGAGCTGGTGACAATACAACACTTGTTACTGAGAGAGAGACAAACTGACTCTGGAAATGTTCACAACCTTGCTGTATATGGACACAGACACACAATGAAAAAGCATACTGCATGTCTAAGCAGTTTACAAGGCTCCCACATGGTAAACTGACTTCATATTCTCAAATAAAAGTTTGCCTCCAGCTTGTATGTTGGTCTGAGTCCCTGTAGAGCAGTTCTGACCAAAGAATGAACAGGAGACCAGATATGTGCAAGCTGGACAAGGTTATGTGTCAGGACTAAAACTAAAGGAGTCCATTTGGTCATGTTTTGGAAAGAAATATGACAGTTTGAGTAGAGCTGCTACAACTACCAATTATTTTCAATTATCAATATTGTTTGATCTGTTGATTATTTTCCAATTAATAATTTTTTCTATAACACGATGAGGAGTCTGCAGCCATGCTAGCAGCTCTGAGAGGCTGGAATTAGGCACAGTGGAGCTTTAAGCTAAATACAAATGTCATGATAACAATGCTAACATGCTGATGTCAATCTTAGTTTAGCATGTTAGCATGCTAAAATTCACTAAGTAGCAATTAAAGTACAACTTAGTCCGATGGGAGTGACAGACACCTCAGTGACCCCTGACTTGTTTCACAAGTCAGGGGTCACTGAGGGCATGAAAAAGCATCCTCTGGGCATCATGAATGAACCAAATTTAACTGCAATCCATCCAATAGCTGTCAAAATATGGCTAATATTTGGAACTTTTGCTTGGTTGACCAATAAGATTCTAGATGATTTTCTTTCTGTCGTTAAACAAGTCAATGAATCACCAATCACTAGAGCTGAACAAATACAGGAACAGCAGAGTGGAAGATTATTCTGCGGGAGTAGTTTGACAAGATTGTATATTTTATGTCATGCATGTAAGTTGCATGAGGGTGTAGCATGCAAATGTTCTCTTGTGTATGTGTTGTAGACATAGGTACATCTATGAGGGGCCGTCAGGGACATTATTCAGAATTACCTCTTGCACACACTACTGAAACGCTCTCACACATACAAGTGAAACGCAATGCTCTCACACATACAAGTGAAATGCTCTTATATATACTACTGAAAGCTCTGACACATACAAGTGAAACGCTCTACACTACTGAAACGCTCTCACACATACAAGTGAAATGCTCTTATATACACTACCGAAACGCTCTCACACATACAAGTGAAATGCTCTCATAAACACTACTGAAACCCACTCAACCGCAATACTGAAACGCTCTCATAAACGCTACTGAAACACTCTCACAAACGCTACTGAAACGCTCTCATATACACTACTGAAAAACTCGCTTACACGCACAACATTTTGCATAAACTACAAAAAAGCTTTACCACATACTAGTAAAATAGTGCTCATATAGCTTGCCCTTAAGGGTCAGATGTGATCATGGTAAGGAAAATATAAATGTTGCCTGTTTTATGTTGGAAAGAAGATGATTGAACAGTGTTATTACAGGTGTATCAGTACACAACCAAAGGATTGAGAGACAATGGGCAGAATCCAATAGTGTTGTATCTAGACACTTTATAAACATCTTTAACTTCATGGAGGAACAGGGTGTACTGGATTCATTGAAAGAACTACATTTATTTTGTCTGCATCATGTTTATTTACCAAGGATTGAAAGAGCAGTAACATAATTCATCAATCAATCAATAGAACAACCATGACCTCTCCACACCAGGGAGGCCGACACCTCTCCAGCTGTGGCATTCAGGTGTCATTAATAATGCAGGAATCCATCCAGCTCTAAACAGCATTTTTGATGCCGATAACTACTATGGTATTGATGAAGAAGGGCCATTACCTGAACTTCAAACCAATAATAATGTTGTAATTCCAGACATAGATGTAACTATTAATGAGACCACAACTAACATTATTCAACAAGTAAACCCACTTGAAAATGATGGGAACCATGGAATAGATGTTTTTTCTTCACTTCAGCACTTTTTTAAGTGAATAAGATAGGAGTTATGTTAAGGTTTGTTAAAATGTTTTCTTCACTTGTGCAGTGTATTCTGTGAATTAAAGTTTTGTTAAAATGTAAAACATTTTATGAAAAATAAATTAACATTTGGTAAAAAGTTTGGTAAAAATATGAACATGCCGTTAAAATGTAAATATGTTTTAAAACATAGGCTGACTGAGTCAACTGAATTGTGGTGAAACTATATAAAATACATAAGTTATATTGCATACGGCATTCAGAAATGAAAATAATAACTCTCGTTTGAAACTTTTTTCAGAAAACAGACTGAGACAAGCAGAAAGGTAGAGACAAACAGAAAGTGAGACACAGACAGAAAAAGTTTTCAGAGCATGACATGTTCATGCCCTGCCAAACCCATATGTGTTTCCTAATGCAAAGTCAAACTTCTCCTTGAACAGTTGGTAAGCCACATGTAGTGGCAAGTTGATGCAGTTAACACATGTGTTGGCAAGAGGAAACATTGATGTAGAGAAGCCATCATCTCCTTTGTGAATGAACTGGTCAGATGCTCAAGTTGTGAAGGCCAATATCTTCTCTAGTTTGGATGGCCCTTCTTCTATAAAAAGAAAAACATTATCAGTGGTAGTGGGTCCAATTAATATGTATGTGAATCATCTCTAAAGCAGTTAACATCAGCTGATACTGAATACATTGTCCAGTAAGAGTATTTCACTTCTCAAAACCAAAGTGTCTAAAATCTGAATGCCTCTTATAGCAATTCATTTATAACAGGTCTTTCATCTTTCAACATTTGCAGGTTGCTTTGTGATAATGTTATGACTACCAAGAGAATAAAATAAAAAGAATGATACTAAAAAAAACAGATGATCATTGACCATTAAACCATTAATTACCTTCTGCATTTTGGAGATAGTCCCTCCAGAAAGTAACGACCATCTCCTCAGCAGCTCTCTTGTTGCTCCCTTCTGGAGAGAGACGAATGCTGAAAAGATCATCCACAGCTCATAGCAGAACAGGGGTCGAAAGCTGTCTGGATGTCGTTGTATTTGGTCCTGAACCCAAAGAGTTTTCAGTCCTTCACAGAATTTGTACAAACAACACAGAATAACTGTGCAATCCATAATTCAATTGTACACTGTCAAATTGTCCCTTGCTTTTATACAAACACAATAGATTTTGTGAGCTAGTCTTACACCTTGTTAGTCAATGGTTAAAAGTATGACTCCTTTTGAGATTGATCTGACTGTACAACAACTAACACTGAATACCTTTGAAATGGACTTTGAACCCTGTGGATGACCTGAAACATGACAATTTCTTGTACCAGCAGATCCCTGTCTCTTATCGACCGCATAGGCCTCAGACATCCTGCATTGGCCAAGTGGTCAAGCAAAAGTGCATTTGACTTTTCAAGGTCCTCAAGGGTTGTACTTTCAGATACCTAGCATCACAAGAAGCAGCAAGATGGCTTGTTATGGAAGTTTCAGTCATTTAAGTTATTAGTACGAACCCAGACACTAGTGGTCTGCATACTACAGAATGCCTAGAGGTCCCCTAACAGTTCATGGCAGTGCAGGTTTTTTTCCAGACATTGCTACAATGCGATAAATAAGAGGGAAAATATGCTTTGCTGTCGACACTTGTCCGTTGAATAGTGGTGGCATTCAAACTACAACATAATATGGAAAAAGTGGGCTGATACACCTTTTCAAAAAAGGGAAAACAACAAGAGAACCTTTTAATGTAAACTAATTCAGTATAACATTCAAAATCTATCAACTGACCTTTCTGACTTTTTCCAAGAGTTCTGTGTCAGCTATGTCTGAGAGAGGAAGTTTGGTGGTGGACCGCCGTGTACCAAGCTCACTGCAATGGCTTTGCCAGCAATGTAGTACCAGTCCTCTCTTAGAGCTGCAAAACAATAGCATAAAAGGAAAAACAATATTGATAAATACCACATTTCGGCAAACAAAAACTGGCTGTCAATTAAAGGCCGGGTCTCAAATGATGACCAGGGTCGTGGTTGACACAAACAAATAAAAAGCTAGGTGTAAAACATGAATGGAGAAGTTAGCTGCAATATAATATGCATGCCAAGGATGATGTACATTTCCAATAACTTAATCTAATAAATTAAGCAATATAATTTTGCTTGGTCCAGGGTGAAAAATACTGACTTTTCCTTTTCAGTGTGACTATCCAAATTCAGTCACTGTGGATGCATTTCTTAGCAAAACTGTATTGTATAGTATCATACATGTTCCACAAGATGACAGTAGCCAAATTTCAAGGGCCATGTGGGAATGTTGCAAATCAAAGTTTTGCACAACACATTGCTGCAAATGTTTCATGAAACTGTGGAGGGATTTTAATTGAAAACAGATACAGAAAGACCTGATTTTGAATTTTTCACATAATGCAGTAACTGTAACAGGGCAAACAGGGGCCGATTAAAACAACGCTTCATACTAAAATATGAGCAAATGTTTGTAATAATCATGAAAGTAAGAGGAAAAAAGAGGCATTTACCTGACATCGTCTGGAATGTGCTCACCAAAGCCATCCCTGATGCGTTCTAAAACAGTCTGGTGGTCCCAGTCCTAAGGATCAGAAAGGATGTGTCCATGTTTGTGTAACCATGATTTTGGACCTTGTTTGCACACTACTCCCCATGATTGATTAGAGAGTAGTATTACGTCCTTGTTGAAATGGTCATGCTGCTGTGTCCTGACTCTGAAATAAGAATGTAACAATCAGAACACATGAAAACAGCCAGTACAATATGTCATACTGCTATAGAAAATACAATACAAAATACTAACCACCACCCGCTATCAATATTATATAAATAATGGGTGGTGGTTATCAATATCAGTTATATTTAACCCATTAATATTCAGATTTTGGTCAAATATATTCATGTTAACCAATTTTATCCCTTCAAGCCCTGAACACTCTTATTTACGTGATTTCTCTCTGAGCCATAAATCTACCATGAAAAACCACGTCTGCCCTTCCCTTTAACACAGACTCATTAGCTATTGTAGGCTGTGGACAGGGCATGAAAAGTTATAATTTGTCAACTGAGGTGACAATCGCAAGGTCAGAGTTCAGCAGCCACCTTGAAATGGGACTGGTGTTTCTGAGTGACATAAATGTAACGTGAAAAGGGGATATGCAATAATTGGACAAACCTTCTCATTCAATGTGTTTCTTTATTTTCATGACTATTTACATTGTAGATTCTCACTGAAGGCATCAAAACTATAAATGAACACATATGGAATTATGTACTTAACAAAAAAGTGTGAAATAATATCTTATATTTTAGATTCCTCAAAGTAGCCACCCTTTGCTTTTTTGGAAAACTCTGCAAACCCTAGGTGTTCTCTCAATGAGCTTCATGAGGTAATCACCTGAAATGGTTTTCACTTCAGAGGTGTGCTTTGTCAGGGTTAATTAGTGGAAGTTTTTCCCTTATTAATAAAAAAGCAAAGGGTGGCTACTTTGAAGAATCTAAAATATAAGACATGTTTTCAGTTATTTCACACTTTTTTGTTAAGTACATAATTCCATATGTGTTCATTCATAGTTTTGATGCCTTCAGTGAGAATCTACAATGTAAATAGTCATGAAAATAAATAATATAACGCATTGAATGAGAAGGTGTGTCCAAACTTTCGACCTGTACTGTAGATGAGAAATAAGCTAAGACAAAAACGGGGGCATACATAAAAAGTAGTTTTATGTATAATCAGTATTTTTTACTAAAGTACTTGACTTAAAACTTCAAATACTGATGAAGGATGTATTTAGTCACAGCAGTAATATGCAGTGAAGATCATCACTGGTAAATGTATTATTGCTTCAGTGTGGGGCAGAAAATAACAGAGGATTTACAGACCGTAACAGTCTGTAACAACAGACAACAGTAACAACAGTCCGTAACATTAGTTTAAGATATGGCACTGTTCAAGTAAACAACCAATATGGCCAAATAACGTTAGATTATGCTTGGTGCAACAGCAGTGCAGAAATGATGAAAAAACATTTAGTAGAGGAATGCTGGTTTGTGTATTATTATTATTATTTATTGCTGCTAAAAACACAAGCAGTGAAATGTTCCTACAGTCCTAAAAACATCAAGTCAATACACACCAGGTGAAGAACAGCTGATTTTACTACCTGCTGACGTACCACCACGTGAGTCAAATTGCCGTATGTTACCATAGCAACCACGCTACAAACAATACTAAGTTAGCTGCTGGCACCTACATGCACCTAATTCGACAGTGTACCTATCTAGGCCCCCTGCAAGACATATGCCAAGTTTGCAGTAGATCTGAGACTCTTAGGACCCGCGGAAACCGGGTATTAGGGTGGTAGTGAGCGGTCAGCGGTAGTGAGAGCATGTTTGTAGTGGAGACACAAACAGCTAACTGTTTAGCTCACTACCATGCCTTGTTGCGTTGCGTTGGATTAAACAATAATTTAGAAAAAAACTATTTATAATTACCTTTTTCACCTCGTGGCTGATGTCCAAGAGCTGAAGCGATGCGCACACTCTCTCCGGACTGGAGCTGCAGTTGGCAGTGTCATGCTGCTGTGCTGTCCGGAGGGGGACAGTGACGCTATGTGACTGTCCAGTGTGTCGCGGCTTGAAGTTGCAACGGTTCTGATGGTCTCCGCTGACGCAAGTACAGTGTGAAGTAACGCTGCTGCCTCGGTTAGGCTGCTTGCAGGCTGTTGGGCAGACATTAGTGTTTGCGAACAATGTGGCTGACGATCAACACGTGAATTGCGCCAGAGCCTGTCTATGGAGAGCATGTTCACTCCCTATCTCACTCCCTATTAGCCCCATTGTACCAACCCGGAATTTTCCCGAGAGTGGAAGTTCTCCCCTTATTAGACATTCTCTGATTGCGCATTTTTGTTGAACGGAAGCCTTTCCGGTTTTACTGAAACACCTTCCGTTTTGACTGAAATGCCTTCCGGTTTTACTGAAACACCTCTCACACACTATAATGAAATCCTTTCACACATTATAGTGAAATATTATATATATATATATATATATATATATATATATATATATATATATATATATATATATATATTCATAAGGGCTGTCAATCGATTAAAAAAAATTAACTAATTAATTGCACAATTTGCTGTAATTAATTGCAATTAATCGCTTTTTTTAAATTGAGACTGAAGCTTATAATAATGGATATTTAAATGCTAAATCACTTAACTTTGCAAATATGAAGAAAAAAACAAACAAGGAAAGGTTCTGCTAAGTTCAGAATGTTTAATATCTTTCAGAACAACAGCAGCAACAATTTGGCTTAGTCCTGCTGAAGGCTGCTGGAAACGGCTAGAAACTGTCTGACTTGAGAGCAGATTTTTGTCACCGTCCCCGGCTGCTGTCGCCTGCTCTCGTCTACTTTACAGGCGAGGCGCAGTTCATCTCCAACGAGCCTATGTTCAGTCGCCGGCAGGGCAGTCGGGACTCACCCGGAAATGGCGAGCAGGATGAGGTGACTAGTCTCTCAAAATCTGACGAAAATCTTCTAAACTGACCTTTGTTGAGCTGAAATGAAGACAGATTCATCAACTGCATCACGGCCTATTTCTCGCTTAAAATGTTTTCAGAAACATGTTTCAGTGAACTATTTTAGTACAATATGAGATTGTAATGGCCGCCATGACAGTCTGGCTTTGGATTTCCGGAGAAAACAAACCCATGTGACGCGTTCGTCCAATCATCTGGCGGTTTTCATTACTTGGGCAACAATATAGAGTAGCGCCGCCTGCTGTTATGGAGGCGTATTACGTTTCTCAGCCGCCACATGAAGTAAACAAACACAGCTGCGTTAATTTCGTTAATTTTTTTTAACAAGTTAAAATTAAAAATAATGCAAAAAAAATTAATTTTGACAATATATATATATATATATATATATATATATATATATATATATATATATATATATATATATATATCCCGTAGGGTGGCCATTCCTCAGGCTTTAGGCTGGACAGTCCGGCTAAGCCTGACACTCATTTGTCTGGACATGCCTAAAAACCAGAGGGGACAGAGCATTCTCTGTAGTAGCCCCCAAACTCTGGAAATCCCTCCCACCCCAGATCAATTTATGTAATACAATTGTTAGTTTTAAATCAAATTTGAAGATGCATTTCTACTCTCTTGCTTTTAAATTCCTTTGATTCCAAATGTTTTTTTTTTTTTTTTTTTTTTATGATTCAGAACTCATCTTTTTCTTATCCTTTTGTATTTACAAACGTTCCATTGTTGTTTTATTCTATGTTACTTTATTTGATTCTACTTTTCCCAAAATATATTCATGGTACCTTGTTTACTTGATTATGTATCTTTAAGGTATACTGTTTATGCCCTCCCTGCTCTACCTGTAAAGCACTTTGGGTCAACTGTTGTTCATTTAAATGTGCTATAAAATGACTTGACTTGACTTTTGATAAAATAACTAAAAGGTCCACCTTTTGACAGATTAATTTGTTATTTAATACTTATTGGCTAAAATGTGTGTCAAAAAAGCTGTGTCAAAATAAGCAATTTCACAGATTACATTTTCTTGTCGTGACCTGCTAATTTTAATATTCAAATGAGCCATGTGTTGATTCGCCATAACACGCGCTCACCGCTGTCAATCAAGCTCTCTGAGACAGAGAACGTAACGTTAACTAACGTCGGTTGTTGGACTGAAATTCTGAAAATGCTCATACTTATATGTATGTATTTCAGTATTGCGCGTGAGAGCGTTTTAGTAGTGTTTATGAGAGCGTTTCACTTGTATGTGTGAGAGCGTTTCAGTAGTGTTTATGAGAGCGTTTCAGTATTGCGCGTGAGAGGGTTTCAGTAGTATATATAAGAGCGTTTCACTTGTATGTGTGAGAGCTTTTCAGTAGTGTATATAAGAGCATTTCACTTGTATGTGTGAGAGCATTGCGTTTCACTTGTATGTGTGAGAGCGTTTCAGTAGTGTGTGCGAGAGGTAATTCTGAATAATGTCCCTGACGGCCCCTCATATACATCTGTGTGTGTGTGTGTGTGTGTGTCGCTCTGTGTCTGTATCTGTGTGTGTGTGTGTGTGTGTGTGTGTCACCACCGAGGCTCCAGCGAAGTTAAGTGGTGTGACCAACCTGGGGCCCGTTTGACATTTTTACACCTTGACATCCCCTCAGGGTGAAGTTAGAACCTAACACATCAATATCTCAAATACTCTAACCCCTACTCCAGCCCTTACTCCCTTCATCCCTCTCTTTTTCTCAAAGTCCTTTTGTTGCAGTGGGGCCGGCCCACACACACACACACACACACACACACACACACACACACACACACACACACACACACACACACACACACACACTTGGGTGTTGATGGCCATGCTCTAGCTGTCAAGAGGAACCGAACAGATCAGCTACCCTCAATGGAGTGTGTGCCCGTGAGTGTATAATCAATGTCTCATCTTTGTTCCATTTGCTCCAGACAGCACCATGTATGATAACCCTCATGTTATCAGAGGGAGGGAAATGGTTGCTTTGGGAATATCACCTGCCATTCTATTTATTGGGAGTTTTCATATTATGCTTCACACATGAGCCCTTCATCCACTGAGGGAACAGGATTAACACAAAAAGGTGTCCTATCTCACTCTAAAACATAGCTTTATCTGAGGCCTTGATTGGAACTTAAAAAAAGTGTCTTATCACACATGGCACACGGCCGCTGCCAAACAGTCAGATCTATCAACAGGTTTGAAAGCTAGCCAAGAATCACGCTCTGCTCTGACACCTCCACAGGCAGTGTGCAACAGCCAAGGCCAGATCTGGAGGCCTGCGCTATACTGAGGCACATTGCTTTATTTGAACTTTGAAGTTTGTGTTCACAACATAATTGTCAATTGTCTGGATACTACAGTTTTGCGTATTTAAAATTTTGCTTTAAGTAAGTGAAATCAACTCTAAAACGGTATACAATCAGACATGTGGCCTAATATATAATATAAAATGGCTAACTTGTACAATACATTGTACTATTATGTACATGTAAATGGTTGCTGTGATGTACTGGTAAATAGGTAAATACACAATAATAACTAATTGTGATTACTGTCAGGCCTAAAACATCCACATTAGACATAATGCACACAGAAACTCATTATGTCAAATTGTATTATCTTAGAAATGTACCATTTTAATGTAATTTTCTTTGCTATTCTGATAGCAGTAAGTTTGCAAGTAAATATCCTAGATTTATCTCAAGCACCGGAACTGTTCAAGGGAGCTAAAAGATTATTAAATTGAAAGGACCAATAACAAAAATCCATGTAATAGAAGCAGTGGTTGAAGAGAACTACAAAGCAGACTTTTTCATTTTCAGTGAGAAATGGAACTGGGTCAGTCAAGGACAAGGAATCTCATTCTTTCTCTCTGTCTATCTCTTCTTCTATACCACCCCTGCAGAAAGCAATCTGTTTGAGAAAGAAACAGAGAGAGATACAGAGAGACAGAGAACAAAAAGGAAACTGAGAGAAAGAAAAAGGGAAAGAGAGTGAACAAATTACCACTAGTGAATAGGATTCTGTACTAACAGCTTGATATTTTACACACACACACACACACACACACACACACACACACACACACACACACACACACACACACACACACACACACACACACACACACACACACACACACACACACACACACACACACACACACACACACACACACATCCAGCCTAGGGCTGACTTATTCTCCTCACACTGCGACACACTCTCATAATGACACACACAGACACACACATGCTTGTACACTTGCTTAAGACACCTACAGCTGGCAAATACCAAGACCTTCAAAGTGATAGTTAGCACCTAGTCATTACTGAGAGAATGAAAGAAAAAGGAGAGAGGGATGGGATGAGGCAGAGGGTGTTTGAGGTAGATGGGAGTTAGAGAGAAAGGAGGGGAAGAATATTTACAGATAAAGAAAAGCAGTCACAGAGAGAGAGTAAGACACAGAGAAGGGGAGATGCTACTGGTCCGAGTTCACAGCTCAGATTTTCTTTTTTGTTTTCCTTTCATTATTTTATCTCCTGCTATATCGTTTCTCTCATCTCTTTGCAGCGAGAAAACAGATAAAAACAATAGAGACACTACACGTTGGAGAGGTGTAAACAGAAGGAAGTGGAGGAGAGATACTGATAATTTCCAACCTAAGCTGTGTCACAGAAAACATGGACAGACGAGGTGATTTTAAATGTAACAACACATGAACATGTGTTTTTACTGCAGCTAATAGCCAAAGCAGTTAGACTGTGTGCCCATTGCTTATGGTATCATGAGTATACCATGCTGAAGAAGAATGGACGGAGTGCATTAGTTAAAGGGCGACAGATAAAAAAAAAAGACACAGCTTCATCTCTCTACCTTTCTTAACACACAGTACATGCACTTTTGTAAACATGGGATTTTAGTTTTATATATTTGTGCAGAAAGCCACAGCTCTTTGCTCCCTCTAGTGGTTCAACACTTAATTTGGAGATGTCATTGATGAAGAGCCACCTCATCCCTTACAGTTTAGGACCTTACACAAGATGGTATGAGGCAATTTTCTGTGTCAGAGTGTCCCTGATTTTCTATGCCTGTAAATGTTCACAACTGTGTACTGCAAGTATGTTTTAAAATTCCAGCTTTCAAGGTGACAAACCTAAATTGAGACTGCTCAACTGCTTCTGTTAACAACAATGTCAACAGCAGTTTGTAAGGCAACACATGTCCGAGGGATTATTTTCAGGGCAGAGACTTTCTATTTCTTCCTGCGAGTGTCAGGTTATTGATAGTAAATAGGGTCAGGCGAAAAGAAAAAGATCGAATGCAGGCAGCAAAAGACTTCTTCTTAAAGTCCAGGCAGATATCAGCAGGCGAGATATTTAAGTTACTTATTATTTAAAAACAGCATTTAGTAAAGTATATATTGCTTGCTTCATTTGACACTGAACGAGGAAAATATCTAATTGAATGACCAGCAAAAAGACAGCCCACTCCTTATCCAGTGGTTTTACTTGCAGAGATTGAGCATATTAACCAGACAACAACCAAGATTTATTTATTTGTTTTTGCCAAATTGCAGAATTAACGTTCCTAAACTAAAGCTGAGTAAATTCACTGGTAACAGTTGTCATCATAGCCAGTGAAACCAACAGTCGCTGAGTAAGCTTATAGCTATATAATCTTACTTATGAGTTATAGTTGAAATTGCAGCTCAAATGGTTCAGCCCTGTATGGCACATGGGTCCGTGTACTTGGCGGCCAACGGATTTTCGTTTTGAAAGGAAAAAAACAAAAACAAAAAACGGCCAGTTTCCCAATTACCATTAGTAAATAGGAAAACAAAAAACGGAAAACAACACATTATTCGTTTTTGGTTTTGATATTAAAAAACGGAAAACGAAAAACTATCTTGTTATCCGATTGTCTTTGATGTGTTTGTAGATGGAACTTGGAAATTAAATTGTGTGTATAAATCTTATTCCTCATTCATTTTTTTCGTGACCCGGAAGCAATCGTAAGTAGTAAGCGGCTGCATACCTGGAAATCATTTGGACATCAATGAGACCATGGACAGTTAGAATGATACGGACGTAAAAATGTTTTTAGACGAATATGCTAGTTTTATATTAGAAAACTGAAAGAATGGGATGTCTTGTGGGGATATAGCAGCTGCGTTGGGTTCACAGTTTGGAACGATACGGAGGTTTTCTGAGAGGAGTGTGCGGAGGTGGTGTGCTCAGCAGGGACTTGTGGCGAAACACAAGTTGACTTTTATTATGAAGTGGTCACAGGAGATTAGCGCTAACCGCTCTCATTCATCAAAAATGAGTCTACACAACAAGATAACCATCATAGTCTAATAATAATAATAATAATAATAATAATGAAGCGAAAACATTTTCAAAACTTCTCATTTTCACATAAAAGGTCTCTAACGTTGTTTTGCGCCATTGCTTTGGCAAAGTAGGCTATCTGTCAAACAAACTAAAATCGAAACCATGATATGGCTTTCCCTTAAAAAAAAAAGTAGTTAATTTAAAATGTACTGAGTATGTTACTTAGTTACTTTTTTAACCACCAAAAATCACATTTATATTGATTTTATATCTTATTTATAGCCTACTTATTATAGGCCTGTTTGTTTGACAGATATTGTTGTATTAAATTGGAGTCTTTTGCGATTTGATAAGGGAAAGCCATATCATGGTTTCGGTTTTAGTTTGTTTGACAGATAGCCTACTTTGCCAAAGCAATGGCGCAAAACAACGTTAGAGACCTTTTATGTGAAACTGAGAAGTTTTGAAAATGTTTTCGCTTCATTATTATTATTATTATTATTATTATTATTAGACTATGATGGTTATCTTGTTGTGTAGACTCATTTTTGATGAATGAGAGCGGTTAGCGCTAATCTCCTGTGACCACTTCATAATAAAAGTCAACTTGTGTTTTGCCACAAGTCCCTGCTGAGCACACCACCTCCGCACACTCCTCTCAGAAAACCTCCGTATCGTTCCAAACTGTGAACCCAACGCAGCTGCTATATCCCCACAAGACATCCCATTCTTTCGGTTTTCTAATATAAAACTAGCATATTCATCTAAAAACATGTTTACGTCCGTATCATTCTAACTGTCCATGGTCTCATTGATGTCCAAATGATTTCCAGGTATGCAGCCGCTTACTACTTACGATCGCTTCCGGGTCACAAAAAAAATGAATGAGGAATAAGATTTATACACACAATTTAATTTCCGAGTTCCATCTACAAACACATCAAAGACAATCGGATAACGAGATAGTTGTTCGTTTTCCGTTTTTTAATATACAAACAAAAAACGAATAATGTGTTGTTTTCCGTTTTTTGTTTTCCTATTTACTAATGGTAATTGGGAAACTGGCCGTTTTTCGTTTTTGTTTTTTTCCTTTCAAAACGAAAATCCGTTGGCCGCCAAGTACACGGACCCACGTGCCGTATCTCCCCTCTCTGACAGAGCCATGAGACAAAAGACAACAGGCTATTGATTCCAAATCCCTGCCACTTATCTTAAATCTACCAACACAGATGAGCAAATAGACCAGGAACTAGGCATCCTGGACACAGATGGAGTAACAGAATTACCAAAAAAAAAACTGGCTCTTGTGTTTGATCATACGGTTTGTGCATGTGTGCATGGATGTGTTTGAAAAGAGTGTGTTCCCATGTGTTGGTTCTCCATCAGATTAGTAATAAAGTGTGAGGACGAATACAGGAAGCAACCCCCCCCCTACACACACACACACACACACACACACACACACACACACACACACACACACACACACACACACACACACACACACACACACACACACACACACACACACAGTGAGTAACAATGTTATGACAATAACTCTTGAGTTTGACAGCCCACTGTAGCTAGTGGTATATATATAAAATAAAGACACACACACACACACACACACACAGTAAGTGAGAAGTACCAAGATGATGTCGAAGAAGAGAGGTGGCCAAAAGAGAGAGCACAGACTCACATGCTGCCAAGAAAAAGGCAAAAATCTTGTTTTCCTCTCTTTTTCCTGTCTTCCTTCCTCCCTCTTTCTGTCTATTTCCTCCTTGTTCTCCCTGTCTCCTTCCTTCTGTTCTCTCTGTGTCTTCTCTAATCCTATACGACAGAGACACAGAACACAAATCTCCCTGTTGGCAGAGGAAGAACTGTGTATTTCTACAGAGAGAGAGGAAAAGACAGAGGGGGGGAGACAGAGAGAGAGAGAGAGAGAGAGAGAGAGAGAGAGAGAGAGAGAGAGAGAGAGAGAGAGAGATTGACTGTTGAACACCAGTTGAAGTGATTTACGAGGTTGGAATCTGTGCTGGAACATATGTAGACACTCCTTGTCTTTCGTTCGTTCTTTCTAGCGCAGACACACACACACACACACACACACACACACACACACACACACACACACACACACACACACACACACACACACACACACACACACACACACACACACAAACACACACACACACTTTAGCCAAACTGAGTGCCTAGCAAGCTGTGGGTTGTTAGTTGGTGAACAGTAGACAGCTATACATTGCATTGTGCAGTCACACACTACATCCTCTGTAAGCTTCAGCCATTACATATGGACTGTACCACACACACCCACCCACCCACCCACCCACCCACACACACACACACACACACACACACACACACACACACACACACACACACACACACACACAAAACTGGCAGGCTAAGGCAGTTACTTTTAGCTTTCAGCTCCTCTGGGAAGCCACATTTCCAAATCATTTGAGTTACGATTCACAAAACTTTACTAGAAAAGCATCCAACCTAAAATGATCTTAATGAAAAAAAATCAACCAAGACAAAAGAACACCACAGCCCATTTCTAAAAATCACACACAAAATTTGACTGACCTAAATCTTTGGGGGATTACTGTTTCTCTACTTTGATCATCACATGTGTTTTTGATACATTAAAAGGACCATATTGACTAAAACTCTTTTGCAAAGTTTCTAGTTGAATTACAAAAAGCATTTGGCCATACTTATGTTTTTGAAATGATAAATGCAAAATACAAACAATAACTTATAACAAAGCATAACAGTTTTATATATGTATAATGTATCACAGAAGGCATTATTTTATTACTAAAATATAATACTTTACATTGTGATTACTTGCTAACAGTTATAAATGTCAAAATCACTCATGTCTTAACACCTATACAAATAAAACAGTAATGCATATTTTGGAATGAAACCTCTACAGGATGACTCTACATTTTTCACTTTCTAAAAAGCCATTTTAGTTACAGCCTGACTCCGACTAATGAGGAAGGTGCATAAAAAAAACATATCAGTTCTCCCAACCTGGATTTAATGTACACCAAATATTTATGAACTGGCATAAATGGGTGGTGACTTTCGCAGGCTGCACCGTAAAACACAAGAGCATCCCTGAATATTAAATTAAAAGGCCAAACAAATGTCTTTCAGCCAGACTTATGCCCATGACGACCAACTGAGCTGAAGCAATTATTGATTATTTATTTAGTCAGTCGGCAGAAAATTAACCGGCCACAATTGTTGATTACCAAATTAATGAATCAAGCAAAAATGACAAACATTCTTTTGTTCCAGCTTCTTAAGTGTGAGGATTTGCATCTTTTCTCTTTGTCATATCGTTAAAATTAAACATCTTTAGACTTTGAGCTGTTGGTTGTATAGCTGCCACAATTAGTCAATTAACTGATTAGTTGATTGACAGAAAATTAATCAACTGTTTTAATAATAGGTGAATTGTTTAAGTAATTTTTCAAGCAAAAACTATAAATATTTGATGGGCACAGGTTCCTGAATGTAATTATTTTCTTGGTTGTACATTAAAGTAAACAGATTTTGTTTTGGCTGTTGGTCAGACAAAACAAGCGCATTGAAGACGTCACTTTGGGCTGTGGAAAATTGTAATGGGCATTTTATTTTTTTAAGTTTTGTAGACAAAGCCAGGAGTCAATTAATCAAAAACAAATCTCCTAGTTACAGCCATAACGACCATGATATGCAATGATGTAGTTTTCATGCATCCGATCTCTTTCAAACTAAAGAAAGAGCTCATATGAATAGGTAACAGAAAATATCTAGGGGCAATATTGTAAAAGCTTTTTTTTTTAAACAGCTGTAATTAATGGCATTATTACAGAAGCACTGACGCAGAGAAAGATATTGATGAAAACAAGAGAAGGAGAGGAGGAACAGGGGGAGGGGGCAGAAAGAGGCAAGGAAAGTAAAAAGATATGAGGAAATACTGGTATCCAGCTCATGGAGATTAATAAATAGAGTGACTGATAGATCACAGACAAAAGGAGAGAATACAAAAGAGAGAAAGAGATCAACAAACAGTAGCAATACTTTCTGTTGTGTAAGAATGAGTTGGTTCCGTAATCTAACTTTGTCTCTTTTCCTTCCCTTTCTCTCCCTCCCTATCAGTCTCTCTCCCTCGTTCCCATAGTAATCATTCAAACCTGATTGCTCTGATCCCTCTATTCTATTTGTCATTAAATACAAGGCACACACACACACACACACACACACACACACATCACCACGCATGGACACACATACACACCAAGAGACAGAAACAAATGCCATTTAATCAAAGAGTATAAATAAATAAAAGGTTTTTATTTCCCATAAGTCCATCTGGTCGCCTGCTTCTCATCACACACGGTCTTCATCTGCTGGTCAATAAAGCTCACACACACCCACACTAATACACGCTCTAAATCAAAGGCACGGATGACCACACACATTGGCTGGTGAATCTAAATGTAGATGAGTTCAGTCTGCTAGAACGACTGGCGGCAAGAAGAAACCTTTATCAAGCAAATCTATTTGTTTTCTGTTATTTCACTCACCGTGGTTGACCGTCCTATCAAACGGTTTAACAAAATGTTATCGACATATGTTTCGTTGCTTTAGCTTCAGAGCACTCTGCAATTTAGTTTAAATGTGACTACAGTTCTGATCCAGTGTTTCAGAGACACAAAAAGAATACAAATAGAACTAAACTTAGGGCATTGCATAAACACAAGCCAGAAATGTACTTCATATCTTTATTTGCTGATTCTTCTTTGATGGATTATACCTTTTAAGCAAGTAGCCATGTCTGTTATTTCTTTTTTTTTTTTTAAAGCTGTTAGAAACAGAATGGGATAATTTGAAGATTGATGGACCACAGAGCAGAGAGTAAAATATGTGTACATGTTGAAGTTGTGTATTTTATTTTTTCTGCGAGACTAAACCCATGTTGTTGGTTGACCAAAAGCAGACATTGCGTCTGGGCTGCTGTTCTGTTTCAGACCTATTCCACAATTACAATTTAGGTGACATGAATCAGCTTCAAGCCAGATACTGAGGAGCCACAGTAGCTAAATCCACAAACTCAACAAAGTCCCCTTCGCGCAATCTTTTTTGCATTTCAATCGCATTTGAAGAACTGTAAAAATCAGGCAAACCAGTCTACTGATGGGTTAAAAAAAAAAAGCAGCAATATACTGATATTTGGGAGTTTAAAAAACCTGATAATTATATATCGACCCACCGTTAACTTTTTTAACATTAACACGACAT
This sequence comes from Perca flavescens, assembly GCF_004354835.1. Lineage (NCBI taxonomy): Eukaryota > Metazoa > Chordata > Actinopteri > Perciformes > Percidae > Perca > Perca flavescens. The sequence continues at coordinate 15,862,746 of NC_041344.1, read as the reverse complement.
GAACAATGAACCATTAAACAGATCAGATTTAATCTTTGGGAGGATTTCTTTTTTATAGTGAACAAGGTACATACTGGGCACGCATACTGGATACATTCTTGTCAGTGCTCTCTAGTGGACAACCTATGTAATGGAGACACTATTTCAAAATTCCGTCATTTACTACACATAGGAGGCAATGTCATGTATCATTAAAAAGGAACAGAACGACTGTGTATTTTTGGAATAATCCATAGCCTGAACATCAGCGTGTTTGACATTCAAAAGGTTTGATTAATACTGAAGGGAGAAATGGAGAAATTCTGTCAATCACTGTCTCTCTCACACACACACACACACACACACACACACACACACACACACACACAGACAGACAGACAGACACCACTTGCTCACTCTTGCTCTCTCTCTGAATGAATCGTTCCTTGTCTCTGAACTGATGGAGCGATAAAGTTTAAAGTTGGTTTAAACAGCCTTAGACACACAGACACACACTGCCAAGGCAGGAACATGTGTTTTACATCAAGAGCTCCCAGCTATACAAGAGCTAATGTTACTGTCCATATGCATTTGTGTGTGTGTGTGTGTGTGTGTGTAAGAACAGGAGTGCAACATGTCTTTGCAATCTCCTATCAGCTTTTAATCTCTCTTCAGCAGAGAAGGGGAGATAGAGAGAGAAGGAGAGAGAGAATAGGCACTCAGTGAGAGAAAGTGATAACCACTCAGAGAGAGCGGTGGGGGGGGGGTGGAAAGTTATCCCTCATCTCTCCATCCTCCCATTATTCATTTTGTTTTGCAAAGCTCCTTTGCTTTTTCCCTGCCTCAAGGGGGAGAAGGACAGAGTGAGCAGGAGTTGTCTACATTGTTTTATGTGTGTGTGTGTGTGTGTGTGTGTGTGATTTAATTTTTAATGTCTAAATACTGTGGGAGTTGACGACTTTCATCTTGGCTTCTTAGGTTACTTAGGAGGGCTGCGTTGCAGACAGCAATGTCAACATTCATTCCTCACTTAGTGCTTGCTAGGGACTCAACACCTATTACTTAGCTTGCAAAGTTTGTTTAGGCCTTCCACAGTATTGTTGCTGTCTAATTCGCAATGCTGCAGCCTCCGTGGTGTTCATGTTTGTTTTAAAGTTGTCTTGAAGAGTTGTCTGTACAAGACAGATGCATGTGGATGCTAGAATAACATGTAAACATGAAAGTCTCGTGTGCAGACCTTCTCCACAGCTCATGAACACATCATGCTAGTCTAGCTAAAAATACTAATCATCTCATAGTGGAAAACACACGTATGGATCACCACCAAAACCTTTTCATCTAATCAGTAACCCCTCTGTATGATAATTTGAAAGAAAATTGAGATACCCAACTAAAAAACTGACAAACACAAAGGTGGTGAAAGCATTTAGGAAGTGCCTAATAACTGTGAATCACTACAAGTTTTTTTTTCTTGCATGTGGCCTCAAAGCTAGATCACTACTTTTTGCTCAAACCAGAGAATGTGATTTGTACCTGATTATGGAGCAGGTTCCGAACGGGTTTCAAGTGTAACAGGTGTAAAATGCTGCTGGGGCTTAACAGTGTTTAAATAGACTGGAAGTACTGAATAGGGGATTTGGAGAACTCCGTAGCAGAGATGCACATTCTTCTCCCTCAAGTCTCCAGTTCTTTGGCAGTTCATGTATCTCAGTAGATGATGAAGATAAAGAATACGCACAAATTGTACTTTCTGTCACTAAGCTGTTAATACTGCATGGCCCCGTATCTTACTTTTCTTTGTCTCAGCGTGGACAGACGTGCTGTAACCTGCACCTATCTGGGACCTTAATAGTTAAACACAAACTATAGAAAACATTCTCACAAATAGTAGAGTACATACTGTATGCATGCACTAAATCAGCACAAACAAGAGACATTGGTGCTTTGTTTAGTCTGATTCCTAAGTTGTTTCAATGGACTAACTTAACTAATGGCTACCATATATCCACCATATATTGGAGGAAATGTAATCTGACACTCTCACATTTAATAACAATCAGTCACAAGTCGTAGTTATATGTCCTAGAACTGCACACACTATATGATACAGTGCCGACTGGAAACTTAGAAATTGAGAAACAGGGGAAAAGAAATCTATAGATTTACAGTACACAGGCTAGAGAAACCCTACTAAATAAAGACAACAGACTACACACATGAGAGGCAGAGAGAGAGCAATCTCCAGCTCTAGTGTACAGCAGCGTTGTAGTACTCGAGACCGGTCTTGGTCTCAATTTTTGAAGGTCTCGTCTCGTCATCGACCGCATTTTTACTCGGCCTCGGATAAAGAAGAACTTTAATTTCAAGACCGGTCAAGACCACAACTGCAGGGATTTTTGCTAAATTGCATGTGCGTTGTCTGATTTAGGCCTATTGTTACCGTAATCAACAAACCAGAGAATGTGATTTGTACCTGATTATGGAGCAGGTTCCGAACGAGTTTCAAGTGTAACAGGTGTAAAATGCTGCTGGGGCTTAACAGTGTTTAAATAGACTGGAAGTACTGAATAGGGGATTTGGAGAACTCCGTAGCAGAGATGCACATCCCCCCCACCCCCCCCACTCCCTGCCCCCTTTACACTCACTCCCAAGAAAGTGAATGCGGGAGACAGGAGAAGCAGCTCCGGCTGTCTAACACAAATCTGGTCTTGACTCGGTCTCAAACCCTCAAAGTCTCGGTCTCGATAAACTCTGGTCTTGCTGATGACTTGGTCTCGGTTTAGGTGGTCTCGACTACAACACTGGTGTACAGCTTGATTGATGGCAGGCTAACACAGCCCAGCGCACAGCAGACAGGATACCTGCTGATGTTGCAACACATCCTGTGACCATCAATGTGTGACTTTGAGTACAATCTACATGGAGTCACATTAATTTTCACTCTCTCAGATGTTGCAGGTCACACATTTCTACAGACACAGAATAGAATAGGCTCCTACTAGTAGTAGTTGGTTGTGTAAACTGCTTTTGTTCAAGAATAAATACTTATGGTAATGTTAAAAGTGGAAAAAAGAAGAAGAAAATAGTATTCAGCTTTGGAGGCTCTAGAGGCAGATGTGAGTTACGGCTTACTGTTGCTTACTGCAGAAACACAGATTTTGAACACTGGCCAAGTCTGTGTATATGCGTGTGTGTGCACACACACTTTCAGACCTTATTAGGTTGTACTTGTGGTGATGCTTAACCCCACTCAGAGCTTGGCAGCTGCTCCCCTTTCTCTTTCAGTCTACCCTGCCTCTTGTCTCTTATCTTCCTGTCTTTGTCGTCTCTCTCTGCTCTTGCTGTCTCTTACTCTTGTCTCTTTGGCGCTCTCTTTTCTCTCTCTCTCTCTCTCTCTCTCTCTCTCTCTTGGTGGTCTTGAGGTAATGCAACACTTGTTTCCTGGTTGATCTGCAAATAGGGGGCTTTAAAGTGATCTTTCACATATGTTCATCTGTTTCCAAGGTGTGTCATATGTATTCATATATATGCGGTTGTGTGTGTAACTTTTAACTGTATACAAAAAAAAAGACATCAACTCACTAAGTCAAACTGTGTACTATGTAGCTTTGACATGTTTGAGGTTTATTTCAAAGTCGAACGTTGAACCATACTGTAAGTGCAATCAGTGATTAAATGTACCATATGGAGTTTTTGACCACTAGTAGCGCTACGGAGTGTTTTTATGAGTTGGTCCCGGTTTTGTTTGTATCGTGCTCGATCACATCCTGCTATTTATTCAGCAACATTTCACTGATCGACAGTTGGTGGCGCTAATGTGCCTACAAACACAGAATGAATGAAATTCCACTACTATTTTTCTGTCTGCCTTCTATTTATTTATTTATTTTTTCAGGGTAGCTCTCACGTCTCTTGGTAGCATAACACATTAAAGCTGTGACTCTCAGGTCTGTGGCTTTGAGAGAGAGAGCGAGAGAGTTGTTCCTAATCAGTGAGCTGTGTTAGATCAAAGGAATAACATGGATCCACTTTCAGAGAGGATTTTCTCTCTAAAAAGGGTTTTGTTATCTTAGTGACATGAACCCAAAATAATACAGGAAGAAATGTAGGACAGAAAGTGGATCCTATCAGAGTTGGCCTTAATAACAGAAGGTGGTTCCAACATTTCTGAGAGAAGAGATAACATAGTATCGCGATGATCTGGTGCAAATGGACATGCAAGGCTATGTGTGTGTGTGTGTGTGTGTGTGTGTGTGTGTGTGTGTGTGTGTGTGTGTGTGTGTGTGTGTGTGTGTGTGTGTGTGTGTGTGTGTGTGTGTGTGTTATGTGAGATCTTCTTTTATAAGTTATATCCAGTTTGATGTTTATGCAGCAAAATCATAAAGATGACTGGAAAAAAAATGCTCAAGGACATGTGAGCACAGCAGTAGCTAAGAGTGACACACACACACCCACAGGGGCATGCCTGCACACACCCATTGTTTGGCTGCACCTGGACTATTAAGGAACAGGATAGATGGGACTAGGGGACCTGACTGTGGGAATGTTTGTGTCAGAGCATGTGTGTGTGTGTGTGTGTGTGTGTATATATATATATATATGTGTGTGTGTGTGTTTGTGTGTGTGTGTGTGTGTGTGTGTGTGTGCGTGTGGCAACATTAGAAGCCAAACATCTGCAGCAATGACGCACTTCAAGTAGCAGTACAAGTAACAGTACACACACACACACAAAAAATTCAAAAAAACATACACAAAATACACAATTATTAAAACTGATATTTAACTGCACAAAGTACTCTCACCTTGTGTCTTTTTCTTTGAATAAAATAATTTCTCTCTATTTTGAACATGCACCAAAAACACATGTATATATTAACAAACCGGAGAGTACAGTGTGACAATAGGGAAAACTCTTGATTAATCACTTGCATACTGTACTTTAGTTGGTTAAATCTGTCTGTATTCACTGTGAGCTTGAATTTCAGATCCAAAATAACCTTTTTGATTTTTAACCTCTAATGGCCCAACATACAGGCCGGTGTCATAACAAATATTAAAACATGAAACCTAAAAAATCCTAAAAACTATATATATATATATATATATAAAAAAAAAAAAAATAGTCACATAATCAGAGCTCCTATGTCAAAAGGGGATTTTTAGAATAAGAGCATATGTATCTTATGTTCTTTGCATACACTGTTGCACAGTACTATGGCAACAACGAATCAACGGGGGGGATTTCATAGTGCATTACAGGTTGATTATGTTTATTTAGTGTTTCTGCTGTCAGACTGTAAATAAAGTAAAATGTATCTGTGAATCAGTGTATATGTTGAGTGTGTTCTCACCTTGGTTAATGGTTAATGTATGACACTGACCGTTGGTTTAAGTGGGTTACTTAATGATGATAATGATTAGAGAGGGCTGTGTAATTTGAGGAGGCTCGTTAGGTTTTGTGTCCGTTACTTTTGTTCCATCAGCGCCACCAATTATCCAAAAGGTTTCTGCACATCGGTCACAGTTTCCATAGAATTGTGAACACTGCCGTCAGTTTCGTTTTATAAATGTAATTTTATTATGTTTGTTATTCTGTACACACACCATCTATTGCATGTCTGCGCGTCCAGGGAGAGGGTTCCCCATTAAAGTTTTTTCTGGAGGGCGAGTATGTCCTCCGAAAGAGGGACCAAGGACAAAGGGTCTCGTATGCTCTACAAATTGTAAAGCCTCTTGAGTCATTTGTGATATTGAGCTATATAAATTAAAATTACTTGACTTAAAGGAACACGCCGACTTATTGGGACTTCAGCTTATTCACCGTATCCCCAGAGTTAGATAAGTCCATACATACCCTTCTCATCTCTGTGCGTGTTGTAACTCTGTCTGATGCACCCACCGCTAGCCTAGTTTAGCCCAGATCCTGGAGGTAACCAGCTCCAACTAGCCTACTGCTCCCAATAAGTGACAAAATAACGGCAACATTTTCCTATTTACATGTTGTGATTTGTATAGTCACAGCGTTTACAAGTAACAATGTCACATGAGACACTGCCATCTTGTAACCGTATACATACTGGGAACTATATTATAGCACTGCTACTTGGGCGGAGTGATTAGCGCAACAACTGAAAAGCACCGTTGTTACTCTCTGCTCCTCACCACGGGGCTTCTCAGGTGCTGCGAGCAAATCACTTCGCCTTCTGAGAATATAGTTCCCAGTTTGTACAGTACAGGCCAAAAGTTTGGACACACCTTCTCATTCAATGCGTTTCTTTATTTTCATGACTATTTACATTGTAGATTCTCACTGAAGGCATCAAAACTATGAATGAACACATATGGAATTATGTACTTAACAAAAAAGTGTGAAATAACTGAAAACATGTCTTATATTTTAGATTCTTCAAAGTAGCCACCCTTTGCCTTTTTTGATAACTCTGCAAACCCTTGGTGTTCTCTCAATGAGCTTCATAAGGTAGTCACCCAAAATGGTTTCCACTTCACAGGTGTGCCTTGTCAGGGTTAATTCCCTTATTAATAAAAAAGCAAAGGGTGGCTACTTTGAAGAATCTAAAATATAAGACATGTTTTCAGTTATTTCACACTTTTTTGTTAAGTACATAATTCCATATGTGTTCATTCATAGTTTTGTTGCCTTCAGTGAGAATCTACAATGTAAATAGTCATGAAAATAAAAAGGAAACGCATTGAATGAGAAAGTGTGTCCAAACTTTTGGCCTGTACTGTAGATGATTAGAAGATGGCTTCTCGGGGAACCTGACTGTTCTTTTTTGTTTGTGGGTTTTGCTAGGGATCTCAAAGAGAACGGTTGAGATTTTGAGAGGAAAAGGATCTATTGAAATTTAAATTGTGGGGTTTGTTTGGGCTGGGTTGTATAACACGCAGGACCAGTTCACCGGCGACTTCAGTGAAAGAGGAGGGGGTTCAAGTTCTATCGACGGGTCTCCTGCATCTGCAGTTGCCATACTATCTTTTGACTGGCTGTAGCTAAGTTAGAGGAGGTTGATTCGCAGCACTTCAACTTGTGTGTGTTGTTTTCCGTGTGGCAAGCTGAACGGACATGACATGGGAGCATGGCAGCATCAACGATTCCATTTTTTAATTCAAAGTTCAAGATTGTGACTTAATTTCGGTCAATTTCAAATTAAAATCGAAATCGTGACACCCTTAACAACCAGACAATACCGTCTTTAGCTTTGGCTCTCTCCACTGTGCTACACAGGACGACGCAAACACAATACACATCGATATATACTATGGAAGCATACAAGTCTTGAACAGTTGAAGCCGTGTTAAATTGTGTCTGGTCCTGTTGTGTTGTACATCCAAATAGAGAGAGAGTGAGAAAGAGAAACAGAGAGAGAGAAAAAAGAGAACAAAAGAGAAATGGTCTTAAGGGAAATCGAGTATACAAGATGCATCATGCAAGTGGAGCAAAATTCATGAACACATCGACACACACACGTGCACACACTAGTGGAGAATTCCTAATAAGCGAAGAGCTCACAGGAGACAGAGGGGTGAGACAGACAAAAAGAGAAAAGGAGGAGTTAAGGGAGAGACAGACAGAATAAAAGAGAGAAAACTGATGTATCCTTCTCAAGCATTCACCCCATATCAAGTATGCATGGCACTGTGAGTGCGTGTGTGAGTGTATTATAAGTTTGAGGGTGGATGTGCTGCGTTTCCACTGAGAGAAGTTAAAAGTTAAACTCTACACTTTACATTCCTCTCACACATGCACACATGCACGCATGCACACTGCTGGGATGGCACAGTCTGCTGCGCGCGCACGTGCCCAGGGCCATCTTGCTACCTTGCCAAGAGGGCCTTGGACCGCCAAGGTTGCCATGGCATTGCTCGCACAAACACACACACACACACACACACACACACACACACACACACGCACACGCACACACACACACGCACAGAGTGGATTAAAGTGTCAAAATAACTGGTCGAGTCTGTGTTTGTGTGTGCATATATTGTACATATTGGAGAGTGTGGGTGGGTGCTTGTGTGCTTATGTGATATGGATCTGAACATTGGTACTGCACCTTTAGCTTCTTTACTAAATCTACTTTCTCATTGCAGGGAAGGAGGTGTGCTGCTGTGATGAGGATTCCCAATTTTCCTACTCAAACTTGCAAAGACACACTTAAGATGCGAGGTGTCATGTGTCAGAGGAGAGATGATTGGCATGGCAACTGACAGCAAATAAAATGCAGATGTGAACGCAGATTGGATTTACTGTTCTTCTTATCATTCGTTGTTTTGCCGTTGTGATTTGGCAGGCGATCTGCACTTTTTTTTTAGCTTGTATGCTGTGACACAATTCACATCACACACAATTTGTGTATTGGCACTCCCTGCCCGCTTTAATGCTACGAGACGCATCCTTCCACTGGAATGCAAGTTCAAAAGTTGTTTCTCCTAAACTACGCTTATCAGTGACATTGTGTAATGTACAGAAGAGACTTAAAAAAGGACAAAAAAAGAAAGGAGAATGGAATGAAATAAGAAAAAGAAAAACATTACAGACAAGAAACTTTTTCAACTGATATGTTTAACAGACGTACATTGTTCTTCATTAGGTGTTTCTGCTGAGCAGGAGATTTTTTACATAATATTGCCTAGAGACAATGATGGATACAAACTAAATTAAAGTAATTTGTACTCATTTATCAATCTACTTTAAGTAATTTACTGGAAGCAGTTTTATATTAACTATTCATTTTCTCCAGCCTCTTTTCTCCCGTTTGTCAAATTACATCATTCACTAAAGAAAAAGGCCTGATTGTGTGAAAGAACTTCAGATTAAAAGAAGAGATGAGGGAAGGAAAGGAGAGTCAGGAGACAGAAGAAAGGGGAAAGCAAGCAGGGTTTTCAAATTAACTATTGGTCAGGGGTCAGATGGACATTTAATCTAACCAATCAGCTTCCTAATTACACAAGTGCTGCCAGAATGGTGTACCCCAATGCATTTCTGTGTGTGTGTGTGTGTGTGTGTGTGTGTGTGTGTGTGTGTGTAGCTGGCTAGCGTTGCGTGTAGAGGTCTTGTTGTAGCAAAATTATCATCTGGCCTCAATATTGGTTCCATGTGTGAACACACAAGCATATGCACGTCTGCATGCACACACATACTGTATGCACATCCATGCATGCACGCACACACACACACACACACACATACAGCCTGTAGTGAATTGCTCCCAAATTACACAAGAGAGAGAGAGAGAGATAGAGAAAGAGAAAAGAGAGAGAGAGAGAGAGAGAGAGAGAGAGAGAGAGAGAGAGAGAGAGAGAGAGAGAAGCTCTGGGGGACTGGGTGTGCAAGCCATGGCAGAAAAACACTGAGAAATATAAAAAGAACACACACATGCACACACAGACTTCCAGTAGTGTGTGTGTAAGTTGATTGTAAAAGTAATTGATGTAAACGTCTAAATTACAGCTAGGAGCTAAAATAACCACTGTATTTTACCGTTGCCATGTCAACATGATGAAAAACACCTGGTTGGTTCACTGGCAGAGAGAGTGGAACATCTGTGTCATGGATGCCCAACTGAACCAATGAAAAGGCTGTGTGTGTAAGCGACATGTGTCTGAACCAATGAAATAACTAATTGGAAAGAGAAGACATCTGAATACACCGCATGTTAGGCTCAAGTCAAACTAATCAAATCGTATTACATGACATGAGATATAAACTACTGCATTTTTGTGTAAATGCCTTTCAGATCCAGATTCTTGTATGATCAAGGGACTGGTGCAAAAACTATCTGAATACTCTAAATAGCTTTTCCTACTTTGGCGCCAGATTGGTGCGGATTGTCAGAAATGGGACAATTCATTTCAGTGCCAGTAAAGTTTAGACAATCACAGGAACGTCTCTTTTAATACTCCACTGATCCCAGAAGGAGGAACTCCTTGTCCTTGTGGGTCCTCTCCACAGGAAAGTCAGGCTGCAGGGTCAGCTATCCAGAGGCCTCCCTGGGGCAAAATAATGGTTCAATGTCTTGCTCAAGGACACTTCAGCTGGGAAGATATGTCAGGCATAAGGGATTGAGCCTGAGCTTTTAGATGAGGGACATATGACTAATCACTACACCACCCTGCTGCCAAAAAATAACCCAAAGAAAAACCACACTACAAAATCCTGGGATTTTAAAGTCAATTTAGTGTACTTTTCTATGATTGATGACTAACTTTACACTTTCGGAAGTGGTATGATGCGGTAAGAATTCATGTTTTCCAAGAAGGTTGAGAAGGAACGCTTGACTTTTTATGCTTTTTCAAACCCGAGTCGGAATCAGTCAATGAGACAATTCAAAGCACACTTGAAAGGAGAATTAAGATCCAAACATGAGCCAAGATATAGTCAAGCAAATACGCTAATTCTTGATTATTATGAGCCCAAAAATGCCAAGCTGTCACCGTCCTACTATGTATGTTGTCATCTGTAATATGTGTGGGTAAGCGTGGCATGTGTGGAATAGCCAAAATGGGTTTAAATGTGGTTTAAATGGTGTAATTTGTTTTTTCAAGCCAAATGTAATATTCCTAGCAGACAATGAGACTGCTGTGGACTGTCACACAGTGTAAAGCCACACACGGGTCATCATTACTGTGACACACACACACACGCACGCACACCCACACGCGCACACACACACACACACACACACACACACACACACACACACACACACACACACACACACACACACACACAATCCTATCAAGCAGATACACACATAACACTCACATGCTCACACACAAGCCTATCCCCCAGTATTTACACAGACAGACACACACGCAGGTCAAAATTATAGCCAACAGGTTGTCTGATTATGTTTCTGTTACACTAAACACAGCCTGGACTTTATACACTAGGCACATTACCACACAGACACACTACCACACACACTTTTTTCCAGCATTGCTGTGTTTATTTGAGTCTGTGTCCTGATGGGAAATGTGACTGCTACAAAAAACAAACTGAACAGCCCAGAACAGACAACTCTGTCTGAGTGTGTGTATGGGTGTAGAGAGAGAGAGAGGAAGAGCAGTGTGGTGAATATCAGTATGTCTTCCCCTTTTCAAACACACATGCGCACACACAAACTGCACTTCAAACTAGAAAGACTAAAGACAGCACTTTTCACATTTTCCATAAGTGACTGTATATAGGACGCTAACCGGCTTTAGCAGAGCATCCTCATCTATGAGCTCTTTATGAGGATGTCTGCAGAAAATGCTCCTTTGATCTCAGACTGCCCACAACCATACGGCTGTATTGATGTTTAATGGCTGCTGGAGCAGTCAATAGCCGTCAGTCAGTGGCATACACCTTGCCTGCATTGTCAAGTCTGTCTAAGCTAAATCTTCCACATCAGCAAATTAAGAAATAAAGCAACCAAGGCCAAAAGAACTCTCAATGATGAATAAATAGCACGTATCGTATACTGTCTGCATTATGAAATGGTCTGAAAAGTTTCAGTTCAGTTTAATATCAACACATACACCAACACTTATAACACCAAAATCTGTAAGGTGTGGGATATTTTACAGTTAAAACAATCAACTTTTCCAGGCTTTGAAAGAATTTTTTTATTTTATCAGTTTTATCACTATATTTTATTTTAAAGCACTTAACTAAAGGGGCCTTTCACTTTCACAAAAAAAGTAATAAAGGTTTATATATAAGGCCGACAGAAGAAACTGTATAAAACATACATTAAAGGTAATTTAAAGTGATCTTTTGATTTTATAGTGGGACTGCAAAAGAATAATGGCAAAAAGCTCCAGGAAATAGAAAGAAATTATTCAGATAACATAGCAGTTCACTTAACAGGAACACACACACACACACACACACACACACACACACACACTCTGACTTGAGCATAAGCTCCATAATTTCCTGTAGCGGATATAAAGTGATGTTAAATTATCAGCACAGAAAATAAGTTCAATTCATGCTTTAATTTCCTTACAAAGCAGACACACACACACACACACACACACACACACACACACACACACACACACACACACACACACACACACACACACACACACACACACACACACACACACACACACACACACACACACACACACACACACACACACACACACACACACACACACTCACTCACTCACAAAAACACACTCAGAAAGAATGCATATGCAGACACATCGCACATAATTAAGTACACAAGCAGTGGAAAGCACACAAATCCGCGTAGATGCACATGTACACAGACATGCATGAATTTATGCAAGGAAAGAGGGAAGCAGGGAAATAGAACGCAAAAGTAATGAGAACTTTATGGAAATACAGCTGTGTGTATCTGTGTGTGTTGTGTGTCTTTTAAACATAATTAGCTCCGTCGGGCAGAAATGTAAACGAGAGAAACTTTAATGAAACTCTTCTCTGATCTGCTGAGAGCACACATTCCCGTTTATCTCTCTCAATTCGTCTCTCTATTATCTCGGTCTGTCTCTCCACTCAAATGGAATTGAATGTCATGGGACTTTTAAAACCCCAAAGGTTCACATTTCAGCATTGCATTATGACCACATAAGATGAACACAATTATACTGTGTTTGTAAGGTCACATCCACAATTCCTTCCTCTCCTTTCGTGTGTCCATTTATCTACTCTCCTCTGCTGTCCTTGAGGTGGAATTCCCTTTGAAAACCCAATCTGGAATTTATTAGATGATCTAAGTTTTTGGTCGATTCACATATGTTTACATGTTTGGCTCAGAGGTGGACCTTTCTCAGCCCAACTTAACTCGAAAAACCACCATTACTCAAAGTCTGTATCATTCCATTTATAAACTAAAACGTTAACCAAGCTTTTACTTTAATTGAATCTCTAAACCTTATACGCTTTCCCTCCTTGCCTCATACAGTCAGTCAAAATGTCAGAAAATAAAATTTCAGACTACAGACTGACTTTAATGTAATAAATCACTATGAAAACAAAGCCCATAGTGGGGCAATGTCTTAACAAGGTAACAGTGTGCAGCAATTATAGATCAGGCCTTTCAAAAGAAAATATTCTCTCCTCAATACAAAGCAAAAAGCCTCCCATACCAGAATACTAAGAACTTAAGATACTGTGTGTGTGTGTGTGTGTGTGTGTGTGTGTGTGTGTGTGTGTGTGTGTGTGTGTGTGTGTGTGTGTATCGATCTCTGTGTATCAGGTGAGTTGTCCTTTGAAGAAAAGAAGGGAAATGAAAGAAAAAGAATGAAAATAAAAATGGGAGAGACAGATCGATGCAGGGGAGAATAGAACAAGTGAGGATGCGGGAGACAGAAGTGCAAAACCGCACACGCAGGCACATAAATAAAACACACACACACACACACAAAACTGTGTTTGGATGAAATATGACTTTGGCCGTTTATTTCTGTTTTTGTCTCTTTTTAATCATTCGCTTTCTCCCTGCCTACCTACTCCCTGCATCCTTCCATCATTGCTCTTTATTTAGCCCTTTCTTCGTCATTCTCCCTCGCTACTTTTCAATTGCCATTTACAAAGAGTCAATTTGTATTTTGGGCAGATTCACCTTTTATAATTCACACTCTGCCCTCTTGCGTCAAAGGCTGCATTTAAATTGAACTAAACGGCTGTGTGTGTCGCGCTTAAGTGTCAATATGTGTGTGTGTGTGTGTGTGTGTGTGTGTGTGTGTGTGTGTGTGTGTGTGCGCGTGTGTGTGTGTGCGTGCGTGCGTGCGTGCGTGTGTGTGTGTAAGCTATTTCAGATGATCCTTTGCATCAGCGCCCCTCCCTTACCCTGCCCACTGATGAGTCAACCTCAGCCTTGGGTGTGTGTGGTATATTCACATGTTAGACGTGTCAGTGCATGCCATGGAAACTGAGAATAAATATTCTGTAGTGAGATGAGGGAGAGGGAGAAAGATAGTAGCAAAGGCCATTTATTATGAAGCTATTAAAGTCATGTTCAGCTTCTCCTCTAATAAATTGTTAAATTGTTTGTCCCTTCTCTCCCTCTCTCTCCCATCTTCTTCTCACCTTCACACACTCACAAGGCTTCTTTTCTTTTTCTCACTCACTGAACGCAATAAGTCCTCAAGGGTCTGAAATACTCCAAAAAAAGTAATGGACAGCGGATGTGGTTTTATACTACACTAGGTGTCTTCGTAGGGTAGATATCGTAGGATATCTTCACATGTGTAGTCGACCCTAGCGGACATGGAAATTACTGACCCACTGATTACAATCTCATGATGTGCATCCAAATTATAAATCTTTAGTGAAGATCCCAAAGCTTTCAAAGACAGCAAACATTCCCATCTGAATTTCAGGGAACTGTAAAAGTTTCCATTTTATTGAATGTTGCAGCCAATTTGAGTTTGACTATTTTCTTCATGGTAAACGTCATATAGCTTCAATGAAGAGTTTGGAACAAGCTCGTACAGACTGAAAAGGATACAGTGAAATATGTCTCTTTGCTTACTTTCCCGGAGTTAGACGAGAAGATCAAAGTCATTCTAATGTCTGTGCGTTAAGTACAGAGCTAGAGTCAGGACATTGTTAGCTTAGCCTATCATAAAGACTGGAAGGAAGTAGAAACAGCTAGCCTGGCAGTCCACAATGAATACAAACGCCAACAAAGCTCGCTAATGGACATGGTATAACTTGTTTGTTACAGGGGAACAAAGGGGAAAGCTGTATGTTAAGGGGTTAACTTTATTTGCTACACCCTTTTATTTCCATCTGACTCTCCCTATCTTCATCTCAATTTTCCTCCCTTTTTCTCACACGCATGCAGTCTCTCTCTCTCTGTCTCACTCTCTCTCACTCTCTCTTAGACACACACAGCCCCACCCACGATAATGAGTTAACCTCTTGCTGCCCCACCCAGCCCAGTCTGCCAAGTTACTGCCAACACCACACACACACACACACACACACACACACACACACACACACACACACACACACACACACACACACACACACACACACACACACACACACACACACTTCAGTCTATTCTGATCTAATGTCATCATAGCCAATAAGCTCTGCGGCACAGGCAAACCACAGTCTGTTCCTACCAGTCCATGACATCACTGTGAAGTGAAAAGCATTGTGGGCTGCAAAGTAGGATGAGGGAACTGACTGACAGGTGGTAACCATGGGAACTGTCAGTTTGCCTCCCTGTTGCTGTAGCAGCAGCCACATTTCTCACTGTTGTTAATTTAAAAAAAAAGATGAACACAACTTATGGCAAAGGAAATGATGGAATCATGGAATCATACGCACATGGACAAAACCTCACAGAGATATGAACACTCACGTGGGAACACTCACTAGCCAAGGTCACTCTGCATAAGATCTCATTGTAGCTGCTATTTGCATGAGGTCTAATCTTCACATGTAATCCAAAGGAAATGAAGATGAAGGTGTATTAAAAGAAAGCACTTTGACAACTCTGCTCTAAGCAGGTAGAAGCTGGCTATAGAAATCAAGCTACAAAGGCCTTCATCCAGAGAGTCAGAGCTAAAAGCTAAAACCAGGGTGTAAATTAGACAAAGGACAAAGATGAGAGCGAAAAAAGGAGAGGGATATTAAGAATGAGAGAAATAGGAGGGTGTGCACATGTTCCACCTTACCCGTAGAAGGGATTGCGACTCCTCTTTAGCGGCTCCTCCTTTCTCCTGCCCTCCTCCAGCGCCACTCCCTCCTCCTCCTCCTCCTCCTCCTCCTCCTCCTGTGTACTGCTGAGGCATCTGGCTCTGTTTCTCCCCTCCGCCTCCACCTGCACAGGCTCCTCCTAGCCTTCCTCCGCCATACAGCTTGGTATCTCCCAAAAACGACTTGGTGTCTCCCAAAAACGACTTGGTGTCTCCCAGGTAAACCATGCTAGGCGAAGCTACGCCTCTTTTCTGCTGCAAGGCCTCATGATTGGCTGAAACAAACGACAATGAGAGTGGGGAGGAGAAAAGAGAGGGGCTTCCACCTCCTGCTCCTCTTTCTACTCCTCGTTCGGGTCCCATTCGCTCTTTGGGCACCCAGAGCAAACCGTGGGCCTGCTCGCCTCCTCTTTCCCCTAGTCCTCTTGTCTCCCCAAGAACCCAGCCTTTCTCCCGCTCTCTTTCTTTCTCCTCACCTCCCTCACTTTTTACCACCCCTCCTGCCTCTTCTCTGCCTCCTTCTGCCAACAGTCCCTCAGGCGGTGCAAGGGAGTAGAGGAGGCGAAGATCCCCCTTGCTTTCTTCTTTAATGGCTAAGGTAGAGGGAGCTGAGCAGCCATTGGCTGAGTGTGTTAACGAAGGTGTCAGTGAGGTGGGTAAGGAGGTCGTTGTCAGTGAGCTTAATGAGGGAGAGGAGTCATGACAGTGGACCGAGTTAAAATGGTCGAGGAGGGCTGACGAATCAGGAGCTGTGAAGTCACAGCGTCGACAACGGCAACATGCGTGGACACGCCTGCAGAAAGAGAGAAAAAAGCAGGGTCCGAATTATCCACAAATAATACATTTGAATGAATAAAACTTCCTTTTGAATCAGCTCAATCACACATTATTACCGCTTTAATATACACATAGTGTATTCTTAGGTTTGTCAAACCATGTCTGGATAATACCGCTTGAAAATTTGATTTTGTCATTAAGGTGATCTTCAATGTGACAGTGGGTCACTCTGAAGTCGGTGAGACAGAACAAAAGAATTAAGATTTAAAGACAAAAACCCTTTCCATCGATTTAAAATGTAAAACGGATTCATGTATATCAGCTTTTAATGGGCTGTATATGACAGATATTCAAAAAAAGTTTGTCATTGATCTCATTTGGATGAAAAGCCACTCACTGAATCCACTAAATTGCATTTAAAGTGCATTTGTGCCTGATTTCCTCCAACCACTCACGTAGAGTTTCACCGAACCCGTGGCCAAAAAGTGACTCAGTGTTCCACTAAATCACCGTGATTTAGGACTGTGAGGAATGTAAATGAATCTGAATGACAAGAAATGAATCCCCCATCAACAAACCACCTTCATTTCCTGTTGGCAAGGCCCAGACTGACCAGCAATATATACGATACATCAGAGACAGAAACATCAGTTTTTCCAGGCTCGGAAAACAGTTTAGATGCAGCAGAATGAGCAAAATCAATCGGCCATCTATACCAAGAACAGGGACTCCTGTTTGCAATGGCTGTTGGTGGGCCCATTATGGGAAGCTGTTTTATATTTAGGGATATGTGAAAATATGAACTAGTAGCTGTGAAAACATACATAAATGAACATGTAAATACAAGTTTAATAGAACGAACAACTATATTTTGTCTGTATTGAGGTAATCACATGTTGACTGTTGTATTGATGGATTCTGCTGTGAACTTTAAACAAACTCTTCCTCTTGAAAACAAATAACAGGATAACATTTCAGACCTTTCTATCTGAATTATTTCAGAAAAGACCTGGCATGCATGAAAAGTAGGAGTTGATTTGGACCATTATTCGGCAAATAAGTCAGGTGTGTAACTTTGACTGAAAATAGGATGAACATTCTTTCCACTTATTTCACTCACATCTCGCTCTAAAGCGGCAATTTGCTCGACACTGCTGTTGTTTGCGCTTGAGATTTCTCACCGGGGACTTCTCATTACTGCCACATTTCAATGGGAGTTGATTTAATAACAGTCAGTGGAATAAAAAGATATGAAAGATTTCATTGCAAACATCTAAGGACTATCAAATTGTCATTTTTCTGTTCTAGCCTCTCTCATGCACGTGGATTGTTCTTGGGGACCTGCCATAACAATTCTTGCATGGAGGAGAAAACAAAAACAAAACTTTAAGGTATGAATACTGTACATAGAACATATACACTACCTTTCTTATTTGTAAGCCATTTATCTGACGTGTTGTTTGCATGATTGAAGTGAAATGGTAATGATATGTAAGTTTTAAACAAAAAAAATGTATAGATCTAAAATAAATGCAGTGCAGAGATGTGCCTCTCCTCTGACTCCCTCACTCTTTATCTGTATAGTATCTGTCGGTCTCTATTGCCCTTTATTAAATAAACTAAACTCCCTGGGTAATGACAGATTCAAGTTAGGGTTTTAAACAGCATCTTGGTCAGATCAAAGTAGTCTAGGTATTTGTAGAAATTTGTGAAAATGTGTGTGTGAGTAAAGTACACCTTGTACCGAGTGGACTTAAAGGTCTCCAGATGCTGAACAGACACAGTGGCCTCTCTGTTTGTCATCACTGCACACGCACGCACGCACACGCACACACACGCACACGCACACACACACACACACACACACACACACACACACACACACACACACACACACACACACACACACACACACACACACACAATAAATGAAGTTTATATCATTCATTCTACACATGTACTGATCCAATCTATGTTTACCCTGAACACTGGCAACAGCTACATCTGTCTCACATACAGTGAATTACATTTTT
The DNA here is from genome assembly GCF_004354835.1 of Perca flavescens. Classification (NCBI taxonomy): domain Eukaryota; kingdom Metazoa; phylum Chordata; class Actinopteri; order Perciformes; family Percidae; genus Perca; species Perca flavescens. The sequence goes on along the minus strand of NC_041344.1, from coordinate 15,844,249 downwards.
CCTATGACAAGAAAGGGGACATTACATTTAGTATTAAAGTAAAGTTAACACAATTTTGCCCTTGGAGGTATTTATTTGTAAAGCAATGTGGAGAAATGTGGAGAAAGCATTTTAAAAGGTCTGTAGATAAAGTATATAAAAGTTTTGTTATATCCCCTAGATAAGAAATGTGTAACAATGAACAGGGTAAACAAAAAGTCATAACTCATTTATATCTCTCCTAGAAACATGAGAAGTCAAGAATTTGTAATGCTAACGTCTACGTCTGGTACAAAACTCTCTATCAAGGTTTTTTGTTTTGCAGCGGTGGACTATGTGGTCCATGGAAGCACACATTTAACTTAATATAGTTAAATATTCAGCTTCACATTTGGTTTGCTTCCCTCATAGGTATACAAGACTTTTAATCTGTGACTGGTCCTTAGACAGCCAACCTAAATGCATTGGATATGTGAGCAAAGAGCCTGCGGATCTCACACATTTCTGCTACGTTACATTGAGAGTCTAACAGGTCTATATCAACAAAGTCTTTCAAATAACAAATCTATGTTTAGGGTCACAACCCCTACATCCTGTGAGGTCAATACACACCTGCACATAGCAAGTCCACACACACACACACACACACACACACACACACACACACACACACACACTGATTACAATCAGAGCATGTCAGTATTTCTGCAATACCAAAAGTTTGAGAATAAGCTTTATAGATTAAGAAAGTATAATAAAATGTTATATTTGTGTATGAAACCACACATTTTGCATCTTACTTTGAAGCCCAAGAACCTTTCACATAATAGCCAAAAAATACTAGCACTGTAATTATATAATGCATGTTCTCAGCTATCACAACAAATGCATACATGTTAGTAAGTTGTTTTGCTGGTGTGTGCCTGTGCCTTACAAATGTCCGAATCTCAGTGAGAGCGTTTTGGTGTAGAAGTTGTTGAGGAGATTGATTAGTTTGTTTCAGCTGGTAACTCCCCCCAACACCACAGCCCTCTGTTCTATAACATAATCCTGAATTCTGTTTTGTAAAAGTTGGTTTTGTAATCCTTCAACATTGAACGGTTGATTTTAGTGGTGGTGTACACATGTCTGGCTTTACTTCAGTTTTATTTGATTTGAGCTCTGAGATTCAGGGATTAGATTTAGTTAAGGACGTGAGTGGACTGTTAAATCCCCTCCACACTCTCTCATTCTTCCTCTCGTTCAGTCACCCTCTCTCCCTCTTCTCTCTGTCTTTCTCTCACTTTCTCCCTCTGTTTCTGTCTTTTATTCTCCTTGCCTCTACAGACTCTTGTCTTTCTTTTTTACTTTTTACTGTCCTTTCTGTCTGTCACTCCATCCCTTCTGTCTCCATCTTAATAAATCTGTCATTGATTTGTTGAATTTACAACCAATCTGTAAATCTTTGGTTATATATTGAAAGGATGATCCTCTTTGGAGAAAGCTGCTTCAGGAAGGATAGTCAGTAAAAATACTAGTAGGACAAGTCATAAATATAAGATATCCACAGATTTTACGAATCAAAGTCTGTTTACAAGTCTTGGGGAGTAATACTGCAAACGTGAAACAAGTTTTTAAAAGCCTTTTGTGGCTCCAGAGGGAGAAACTGAAAACTACAAATTTGAAAACAAAAAAATAATCGGGCCTCTGTAGCCCACTCCTCATCCCTGCATGAGGCTTGTGCCCCAAGGCCAAATATAAAAATATATCTCTGGTTCTGCATCGATTCAACTCTTTTATAGGCCTTGTACTTGTAGTAGTTACAAAATATGACAACATATAGGAGTGTACTTAAAGCAGAGTAGTTTCACAGGACAGCATTAGTTTTAAAAGGTAGTGATGGAAAAGCCACTTTCCCAAGGAGCAAAACCAGATTCTCACAGTTTCATGTCTCAGAGCTGATTCCAAGATTCTAATTAGTCATTGATAACTCAGCAGGTAAGGGGACCTGGTGCTGACTTTGTAGTGCAAGAGCCCACTTTCATCTCCCGATCAGTTTCAAACTGCCAGTATCTGATACGTACACAATTATCAACAACAGGCAATGTCATAAATCACAGCCTGAAACTGAAATGGGCAAAATGAGCAAAATGAGCGATGAGCTCCGGAGACCGAAAAACTGCAGACAGAAACTGAGTTTATATGTATCCGGAAAAGGAAAATAACCATGTGCAAGTGCCGTCTCTTTAAGTAAAGTTTATCACAGTATGGTGATACTCAGGTATGTGATACTGAAAGACGACAAAGCTGTGAGTCGCTTCCAGATGTTGGCCAAATAATGTGCATCTACCTACCTTCCTGTCTAAATGATCTAAATTGTTTTATAAATGGGTTGCTGCTGGAAATGAGTCTACTCAGACAGTCAACATGTCATGGCTAATTGGCTGTAAAGAAAAAGAGAATTACAGGATCCCAGCACAAGCAATACTTTATCATCTTCCTGACTTACTATACTCACAGTCATCTAGTTACTACAACATTTAGTCATAGAATCTAACTGAAATATTGACTCTTTGAATAACACGCAATCACGTGCCACATGAATGAATGAATAAATGAACGAATGACACAGAATCGAGTTTTAGAAAAGGTGGCAAACTCAATGGACCACTGTTAGTAGATTATTTTCAGTCTTCTGAAAACACACAAACATATTCCTATTAATATTTTGTTTACATTGTACTTATGAGTTCCTATGTAGACTTCCTATGTATCTTTACAGCTTTTTAATACCCTTTCATGTCTAAGAATCAACCCTGTGGAAAAAAGCCACTGTATTACGTGGAATAATATATAACATTTAATAATAATCATTAATAGTATTTAATCAATGTTCTCTGATTCCATCTCGCTCTTACCTGTAGTGTCTAAAAATCTCTTCTTCCACTTCTGTGATGAAGTGACACTTTGTACAAGAGTACTCCCTCTCTCCTCCACCTCCTCTCCCCCCTTCCTTGTCTCCCCCAACCTCTTCCTCGGCCTTGACATGTGGCGCTGCCCCCTTTAGGTTAATCAGGGTATGGCAGCTTTCGTAGTGCTGGAGCAACACGTCAATGTCGGTGGTAGCAAACGCACACTGGTCACACAAGTGGGTGACGCCTGGGATCAGAAAAACAGGGCGAAATTAGGAGCAAGAAACAAAGGGTCAAAATGTTGAACATATTGACAATATTCTGACAAAATATGCCAGATGAGGGATGCCTTTGAATACCTTGTGTGACAACAGGATGGGCAGGGTCATAGGGGCGAAAAGTTGATCCTGAAATCACCCCGGGGTCCCCTCTAGGATTGGGAGGGGTCATGCTAGGTGAGGTGGCGGTAGCAGGTTTCGATCCGATGGAGTCCTGCTGCTTGGTGGACGGAGGAAACTTGGAACAGCATTTAGGGCAGGTGGGCCTCCGACAAGCAAAGGGGTGAGACACCTATTGAGAAGAATCAGACAAAGTTTGGTGAGGAGCAGCATGGATGCTTTTGTTATTTCTGACAACACTGTGCATTATGAGGTGAATTTAGGCTTAGAGGAGTTTTCATCTGTTGTGATATGATTGTGTTTTTGTCTATGCAGGTGATATCACCTATTACCAGTGTAAATGTTTATCATTAACTGAATGATGCATCCAATTTTGCGCTGTAAACCATCCTTTGTGCATTTTTAACAGCTGCAACGCCACCGTTTGGCAGCTGGCACAAAGGAGGGTGGTGACTGTGCGTGGGTGGATTGGGGGAACCAAGGGAATTTTTAACTAGGCCGGAAAACTTTACACTTGCTCATATATTACATTTTATTTTCTTGTGCTTACAAAACAGCTAAATTCTTCTTCAAACGCCAATGCACCAAGCAAATAAACATTTCAATATTTTATTCATCTCACCTCCCCCAGGTGTTTATGTGGCTGACAGAGCCCCTGTGGACAATACATGCAGTGCTGAATGCAGCATCGGTGGATGGAGTGGTTGTGCTGGTAGTGCAGTAGTAACGGTGCTACTACGATCACATCTGCACTATGGGCCATTGAGTACCGGAAATCGCACAACTGACAGTTATAACTGGTCACGACTGCTTCTGAATCACTGCTGTTTGGGTCTCCTAGGAGCAGAAAACAGAGCAAAGGTCTGTTAAATAAAACAATTTGGGTCTTGGAGAAGAACAACAAAAGCATGTCAGAAATTCAACAAATGAGGGTCAAGTAGTTATAAGCACTATAAACGATAAAAAAGCAGGGGGTCAAGCAGTTTTATATTACTTTTAACAGCAAATAAGTAAAAGTGAGCAGTGTCAGAGTGTCTAGGAAGAGCATCATAGTACTAGAAGATGTAGACATTTTAGACTGTTATTTAATGCTATGACACTCTTGTGCTTCATAAAAGTAGCCACCTTCAACTGAAAACACATAAAGCAATTCACAACCCCATTTAACCATACTTCCCATTTCATTACCTTGGCTGGTGCTGGATGGGTTGGATGATAGATCTTTGTGGCTTTTGGATGGCATGTGGCCTCGTTCTTCTCCTTCTCTTCTCCCTCCTCTCTCCCTCTCTCTGTCCATCCCCCCAGGATTAGAGTTGCTGGGGCTCATAGTACCTCCTGTGCTCATTCTATGTCTTTGTTCATAGTGCTCTAAAAGCTTCACCGAGCCCCCTGACCACTCACAACTCCAGCTACAGAATTTACACCAATAATATGTCTGCACAGCATCTCGACCCAGCTCCCCTGTCCAGCTTGACGAATCTGAACACGCCCTCACTGGGATGGAGTACCCGACCAAGGAATCGTCTTCCGCTCTCACGGCGACTCGGTCAGCCCCGTCTAGGATTTGACTCCTCCCCTTCCCCTGGTTGTCGTGCGTTGCCATGTTATTGGTGGCCAGCAGGGGGGTGGATGGTGGAGTTTTGACTTTATTTGGATGCGAGGACACAAAGTGTTGCTCAAGTTCTAGGGAGTTACTGCCCATGTAGGTGAAGTTGCAGAACTTGCAGCGAAAGTACTTCGTATTCCCCTGGCAATCAGAGGTCTTCCGGCCAATCCCAATTAGCGTGCCACCCAGCATCACCTGTTGTCAAGCAGAAAAGAGAGGGGAAAAGACGTAGAAGACGAAAAAGATTTTGTTAAATCAGGATTAAAAATCAATCTCTGTGTATCATACAGTCACACATATGATTTTAACTTGAAAGATCATTTGTGAAGTAAAGGAAGCATGACTCGGCAAGACCACTGTTACCACCAAGTAATAAATTCATCATTGTCATTTTTAATTCCTATGCAGCAGATCTTTAAGGTACACGTGACATGAGCCTCCAAAACACAGAGCTGTGCTTCCGCAAATATGGGAATCCATGCTCCAGCTGCTCTTATCAACATGTTGTGAGCTTAGTACTTAAGTTCACAACAAAGGCAATCAATAATTTTCTATATGTAACTGTAGACAATTACAAGGCTGCTCAAACTCTAACTAACTGACCAATAACATCAGACTCTGTACTATCTGTATTATTCCAGGATTTTGCTTTACAGAGCAAGCAACCTGACACTTCGTCTGTTTTTTATTAGGTTAGTCCCTTGACTGCAGGAGATTATAGTGCACTGCTGGCTCTACTGGCGGGCAGACAACCTGGCAAGTCTTACGCTGACATTAGACTTACTACTGTACAATATGGATTTGTCTCTTTACGGATCTGTGGTTTCATTCTGACTGTCTTGTAATGGAAGTTTGGCAAAAACGGTATGCAACTGGTGAGCAAAGATGTATGGTTTTATCATTTTTCATATAAGGGCATTTAGCTTGATATTTACTGTGCAAATGTTGATAAGCATGCATTTGGATTTCAGTCATAATTATCAAATTATTGTATACATTTTGTTGTATTTTCAACTCCAAAACATGAATGTATTCCCATAATAAATCTATGTGGTGGTGTGGAGGGGGTGTGGGGAGGAGGTGGTGGCTTAGGTGAGCAGGTAGGGAGGGACTGATTGCTACAGCGAGTTGTCTGATCATGTTCTCCCTTTAAAGCAGTAGTGAGCCGGAGAAAGCTTTTGATGGCCGACTGTGAGACGTGGACACTGTGTGGTGAGCTGGACAGCGCAAGTTTTGCCCTCGCGACCGAGAGCCTCGGGCCAAGTGGGAGCGAGGGAGCTCCTGGCGGATTGTGGGACAATTCATTGCTGATGCGATCCTCAAATAAAGAGCTGTGGCAAATATTCCTCCCTGTGTGTTTGTAGTTATCTGTGAACAGAGGTCTACAGCAGTGGAACTGCTACAATCTATTAATCAATTCTTGTCATCCAGGTCATGATTTTGTACTTTTTGGAGAATAACACTGTGAAAATTGCTTTTTCCTTTTTTGCAATTAAAACGTAACTGACTTTTTTAGTGGTAAGATGAAGACAAAACATTTATACATGCTGAAAAAAGAGCAAGAAAAGTAATATAAAAAGAAAAAACAAATGTGAGATGGTACATTTTAGAATAAATTTGGAAGGCTAAATGAGAACTATTAGTGCCTGTGATCTCACAAAAGCAATCATGCAATCATCACGTCCCAAAGACCCTGCCCAGGCAATTAGAGAAGAGCCAGACATCAAGTCATTACAGCAAGCAGAATGGACAGAAAGACACAAAGGGGAACATGAGAGGGAGCGGCAAAGAGAGAGAGAAAAGAGGCAGAGGACAATTGGGACACATTGAGGGAAAAGTGTGATACTCTGGGAATAGAAAGAGGTGAGAGATGGATGAAAAGCAAATTGAGAGGTGAGAGAGAAAGAAAAGAATTAGAGTAAGAAAGCAGAGCTGAGGAGAAGGTGAAGGAAAGACAAAGACAAATGATGAGAGAGACAAATGGAGAACTGTTTCATTACACTGCCTAACAGCCGATTATAACTAGTGGTTTCAAAGCCTTTCTCTCTGTCTCTTCCACTCCCTTCTCCTCTTTCCTCCTCCATCTCTCTCGCTCTTTCCTTCTCTCTCCTATCCCTCTCCTCCCAGAGTCTCTTTTCCCGCAATGTCATTGGTTGACAGGGCATCTCGCCTTAGCAAATGACAACATGGAATTTTCCAAACGTGGGCGGGAGAGAGAAAAGGCGAGCGAGGGATGGAGAGAATAGAGACCCCTTTCATTCGTTTTTCTTTTTTTATATACTTTCACTTTTTCTTCATAATGACAACTTAAGCCCACTGGATTTTCTATTTCTGACTTTGTGTGTGTGTGTGTGTGTGTGTGTGTGTGTGTGTGTGTGTGTGTGTGTGTGTGTGTGTGTGTCTGTGTGTCTGTGTGTGTCTGTGTGTTTGACTACTGTGTGTATGTGTGTTTCTGTGTCCATTACGTGACTTACGGCCATTACAGACTCCTGGTTTGAGCGAAATGAAACTCCTTGACTATTCGTACACACACATACACACACACACACACACACACACACACACACACACATACACACACACAGACGTTTATTAGATCATCTTGTTTAAACCTTTCAGACAAAACCCTACTGTTCACGCACACTCAAAGTCTTAATCCTTGACCCGAAAACTGGAGTAGTCCAAAAGCACAAAAAAACAATTAAGTCAATTAAAATTCTTAATGTCTATGCATATATAAATTCATTTTTAAGCGAACCTACAACTCTTGGTGAGTATCGAACATATACCTACAGTATGAAATATGAAAATGTTTTCATTTATTAAGTTGAGGCTCTTAATAGACCTAATTTAGAAACTTGAAATTAATGTGCACACTTCACCTCAGTATTTATGCGATTGCAGTTGCAGTTATTTGGAAAATTATTTGTTGATTGGCATATTAGCTGTTGAGAAATGGGACTTTTAAGGGATGTGATAGCCCCTCAAACTACGAAAAACCATGAAGCATTATGGAATAAATGGCTTGACCTTTCGGCTGCAAGACATGGACAGAACATATTGCAGTTGTCATAAAACTTGAAATATCAACTCTTTAACTATTACAGATGAATTAAAGTTGATGAGGGACAAAAGGCATCCAGTAAGTCTAGAATAAATTTTCCTGCTTCATTAGAACTCAATGGCATCTCAATGTCTCCTCATGACCATCTGATTTACGAGTGATTATCTGATGAAAGTTTGTCTGCCAGACACTTCCAGTTCTCACTATTTTAGCAAATGAAAGATCATTTCAAACTAAAAAAACTGCCCATTCTGCTGCCTTACAAAAAATCTGATGTGAAATACTTAAATGTCATTAAATGTTTGTGTTTAAAAAAAGGATATGCTTCTGAATGTGGATTTCAAAGATCAAAGCTACAGTGAGTATATCCTTTTTTATGAAGTAGCTTAATAAGATCTGCAAGAGTTTGAATAAGGCATAATATGCGCGCATTCTTCATAATGCCAGTTTCATAGCAAATATAACTGACATGTTAATACTTGTGTCTTAGGCTTTAATGTCTACTACAACAGAGAAAGTTAACTATGTACAATGTTAAGCAGAGACTTTGCAGGTTTTCATTCTTACCAAAGTCTACAGCTGTTGATTTCACTGATTAGTACCCCTTAAATATAACTAAATAATTGAAGATATTTTATATCTTCAAACTAATTGTCTGCTCAGTTGATACCCAGGCTGCAGGTGCAAATTACGTCTGACTTTTAATGTGTTTTGATGGAGTATAATTACAAGGTAAAATTCAATCACCTTTAAGTATATGAACAACATTTATCTTGAAGAAATTATTAATTGCACCTGAAGGTTAAAAGTAGCTCCCACCTTGTTACATTTCTTTTACAAATTGAGCCCTGAATATGAGGGATTAGGGCATGATATGCATTTATTAGCCATTATTAAAAATACTGGGGTGAAACTGGAGGGTAGCAGATTTAAGTCCTGGACAGAGCCGGTATGGAGTGTGCCCTCCTGGGCACTGCCAAAGTGCCATTGAGAAAGGCACTGAACGCCTAACTGCTCTGGGCGCTGTGCTGCGGTGACCCATCATTCTGACATCTCTCCAAATTCGATGCATGTGTGTGTGTGTGTGTTTGTGTGTGTGTAAATCAAGAAAAATAACAACATAATTAAAAAATGTATTTCCCCAAGAGGTAAAATAAAGTACATTATTATTATTATTATTATTATTATTATTATTATTATTATTATGCATGCAGTGCCTGTAAGTGATTTGTGAAGCAGACTGTGTTCCTGTCTCTGTATATGCGTGTGCATGTACACGTGTTTGCCAGGTGCCCTATTTTTATCCCTTTCCATGTCTGTCTATCCATATGCCAGTCTATAAAATGTATAATGTGCACCACAATGCCTCACTGTCCAAATCACACACACACATACACACCCTATGTTACAAATCAGTTGCAGATTGTTCGCCCCAATAAATTATTCAGTTCAGTTATGGGCCTCGAAATGCAGATTTATGACAACAAGGGATGCTTATAGTGAATTGTTAACTGAATCAGTGTGTCAGGTTGCTTCATGTTGCAATGTGAACACTGCAACCTACGTCTTTTTATGCAAGTTTTTAATCAAAAACAAAGTTTACAACAAAGCAATCTGCACTGCTTTCTTTGTTCATAAACTTTACTTCTATCTAGTTAATGTTAGTGTATAATCAATGTACTGAATCATTTTTGACAAAGTACCCAAATATGAAAAATATTTAATAATGAAATTGTATAAGTACTGTCTGTTTTATTATCACTTTCAAATGAATGTCCTTTTGGCTTCCCTCGACCGTCCACTCCAATGACTACAGAAGCTGTTTGCAGCCACTGTAAGTAAAAAGGATTTTGAAAAGGTGCATTGGCTCAAACAATGCAGGCTTTTTATTGGACTGAGGCGGTAACAACAGGAAGCTACAAACCAAAGCTTTACTTAAGCCGTCGCTCCACTCATAGGCCGCTTTACCTTCCATCCGACTCATTCAATGCTGTCACACCACAAGAGGCACTGTGCGGCTTTAGTTTATTCATTGCTTCTATGTTTTTGTGTGAGATTTATTTTCTTTTTTTTACTTTTTTTTTTTACTTGTTACTCATTGTGGAGGTGGCGTTATTACTGCTTCTTTGTTTTCACAGGTTTTGTGGTCTATTGCTACAGGTACATATGCATTCTTAGTATTTGAATGAAATGCATTTCTTTGTGAAAAAAAGTTAGGCATCATCACGTACAGTATGTAAAATCGACTCATCTCTATTTCTTAACTGTGGCACATGCTTACCTGTACGTCATACGTGCCATTCATCATGACTGTCCTGTGCTGTTGAATGTGCATATCTGGTCTTGTTTTCCCCAACTCTTTGGCTTGGTTCCTCTGTCCCTGTCCTGCTTGTATATCTGGGAGCAGAAGCAAAAAGAGGGGTCAGACTTGTAGAAACAGATAAACAAAGAGGAAGTCAGACTGCCAGAGGCACAAAAATCTAAGGACATGTCTGACTTCTGAGAAGAAGAAGTATTTAGACAAATAATAAGCAAGTCATTGTTGCGAGAAACTGGTGCAACTAGGAGCATACTGAAAAACAAACTTTACAAAATCTAAATCGTATTGTGCCTTTACAATGTAATGAAACAGGAGTTCATTAGAATGTATTTTTGAGTCCATGTTAATTTCCATTTAAAGAAGCTTTCTACAATAAGCATCGACACCAGTCAAACACCTGGAGCAGGGAGCTGGAGTTACCTAGAGGAGTGTGTTGGGGAGCCATGTTGTGGAGTGCCAGGATGTGTGTGTCGAGGGCAGCATCTTGCCGTGTGCGGTTGTGCAGACCCAAGTGATACTTCCTAAAGTGCTTCACCAGGTCGGCGGGGTCGTTGCCGTAGTAACCGTAACCGCACACGTTGCACTTGAAGTCCTGGAGTTTAGGAGAGGGGCTGGAGGAAAGTGGAGGGGTGTCAGTTGTGGACTCCTCCCCTCCTTCCTGTCTGGGGGGGAGGAGGGGAGCAGAGAGGAGAGGAGCCGTGAGATAATCGGCCCTCCCTCTGTCTCTTTCGCTCCTCTCTCCTTCCTCTGCCCCCTTCTCCCCATCCTCAGGTTCCGACTGGCTCTCGGGTCTGTCTGTCAGCGCCGCTTCTCCTTGTTTGGCTCTGCCCCCTCCTGCTCTCCTCCCCCCTCTCCCCTCATTGCTGTAGCGCTCACCAACTGATGAGGGAGAGACAGATGAGGACACACACTCGCTTTCTCCCTCCTCCTCCTCCTCCTCCTCCTCCGGCTCCTCATCTCCTCTGATCCGGTCGGAGGATTCGGGTTCAGATGGTCGGTTTATTCGTTCGGCTTCTGCTCCCACTCTCCCTTCCTCCTCTCCCTCCTCTTCCTCTTCTCCTGCCGGCTTCCTCCCCTCTTCTTCCTCCTCCTCCTCACCTCCCACACTCCGGATAGGGGGATTCTTCTTCCTCACCATCTCTGAAAAATGAAAAGAGACAGGGAGAGAGAGAGACCGAAAAAGTTATTTCTTACTTCTTCTTTTTGTAACTAAAGCATGTAGACTGTATTGTTTATGCATACATGAAAGAACTGAGGGAAGAAAATATCGAGCAGATTTTGATAATTCCTTGAAATCAATACACTAAGAGATACAAGGTGTCTGCAGGACTCAATAAACAAACAAAAAAACATACTGTGGATTGCACGCACACAAATACAATTTTCTGACAATGATGTATGTGTACAGAACAGCTTTGATTCAATTTACAAACTTCTTTGAACGCTGAAATCTGTGACGATCCTCAACCACAAACCTCGTCAAAGAAAAACAGCCCCACCAAATCAGAAACATCTCAGCTGTGAGAGATTTTTCAGGGGTGTGTGTTGGGATGTTTGTTGCATCCTTATGTGCAACTTTTTGCCTGGTTTTCCTTCTTAAACCGGGGAGTCAATCTTTTTATCGTTATGGAAACCATCCGTGAGAATCTTCAACGCATAACCACATCAAAACCCAAACCATATCAGAGAGACTGAGAGGAAGGGGTGGTAGAGAGAGGGTGAGGCAGAAATGGGGGAGACAGAGAGAAGAGAGAGAGACGGGGAGAATGGCCAACAGACAACCACATCAAACCACACACCATATCAGAAAGATGGATGAGGGAGGTGGCAGACGGCAATTCATCCCCTCCAGCACTCCAAATTTCTCTTTCTTTCTTGCATCTCTTTCTGCGTGCCTTTCATTCATTTTCTGGCTCCCCAATTCTCTTTTCCTCATCTCTCACTGTCTCTCTTGCTCGATCTGTGTCACCCCCTGTCCTTCAGTTTCCTTCCTCTTCTTTATTTTCTTTTTGTCTGCTTTTATTTCTAATTTCAAATCCAATCTTATCTACCTATCAAGCAAAAAAAGCCATTTACCTTGCATTTCAGTCATGTTTCTATTCTCTATTGCCCTCTCTCACATGCAAAAATAATTTCTACAATAATTCCAACATTTTTTCTCTCTGTTCCTACCCTCTCCCTTCCTCTGTTGTCCCCGTTTTCCCACTATCCCACCCCTCCCATCCTTATAATCACTATACAATGCCATCAAATAACCAACCATGTGTTTTATGTTAAACCATAATGTTTCTGTTGTTTGAAAAGAGAACAATTGTGGTCGTTCTGTTCACTACAGTCATGACAGAGAGATACTGCTTGAGTGTTTTCTGAGCATGTGTGTGCGCGTGTTTATTTGTGGTCGTTCAGTTCATATTCAGTTGTAAACACAGTCAACCCATTGACCCACACACACTGTGTGTGTGTGTGTGCGTGTGTGCGTGTGCGTGTGTGTGTGTGTGTGTGTGTGTGTGTGTGTGTGTGTGTGTGTGTTCGGTAATAAACACAGTCAAACCCAACAAACGCCTGATAGACGCCAACAACTGATCACTTTTAGATCAATGCAATATGGGGGGGGGAGAGACATTGTGTGTGTGTGTGTGTGTGTGTGTGTGTGTGTGTGTGTGTGTGTGTGTGTGTGTGTGTGTGTGTGTGTAAGTGAGAAAGCATGCGTGCGACCCTGTGACTAACTCTGATAGTGTGAGAGATAAACGCTTGTTGTTATTTACTGATAGCAAACTGCAAACAGCTAAAAGCATGAGAGAAACACACTTCTAAAGAAAGACAAGTACAAGGGAATGTAGTTGAAAACATAATCACACAACCACAAACAAACACATGGAGATGAACATAAACATATTAAAAAGGACCATATTTTAACAACGCTGTAATGTAATCTAGCGGATTAGGAAGAAAAGAGAAAACACACTCAAGCACAAAAGAAGAGAAGATAAATGACAGAGAGAGGGCTGCTTTCTTTGTTCAATCCAATTTTCTCTCTATGGCCTTTCTAGTATTTTACCTTTTTTTTCCTCTTTCTCTACCATACAACTATTAAAATAAAGCAATTTATGTCTGAAAGGGCCCACGCCTAGACCAGCCCTGGCACTCACTGTGCGTGTGCGTGTGCGTGTGTGTGTGGGGAGCAGAGGGAAATCTCATCTAATGTTCACCACACCCAGTCAGAATTCATCATTCACTCACACACAGTGGAAAACTACAGATCGTTGTGGTAAAGCAATGAAGCTGAAATCCCGACCTAAGAAGCACTGACTGACCTAACTGTGTTTCCATCTGCCCCATATGATTTCAGTGGGGACTTAAGAAGTTCATCAAAGCGATAATAAGAAAATGATGCATGGTTTTGGTGAACTAAACAGGAATTTGTAAGAGAGATACTGTCCATCTATCATTTATTTACATTGGTCTCACATGTTCATTTGCATACGTCATGCTCCAAGATGTCGGCAAGAAGAAGAGGTGTGCACCATATGTGTCTGTTTAATGTGTGTGTGTGTGTGTGTGTGTGTGTTGTGTGTGTGTCGCAGTACAGCCTTTGTATGCTTCAGGCTGTATACACAGACTGGAACCATTACTATCAACTACAATTAGGTACAACCCACCACAACACATACCGCATAACAACTACTGCTACTAGCTACAATTAGCCCCTCACACACCACAATGGCCCCAATACCACAGAGAGGATAAATGTGACAGTTAATCATTTCCATCAACTACAATTAGCCCCAATGCAAGTGAGGGTTTTATCTGGAATTGCCAATAATCACTCCAATACATCCGTTGAAGGAAGTACCGAGAGGTGTGTGGGATGTTTTTGTAGTATATGTCACATACCTGGCCAAGGTATGGGGAACTATTTTGGAGAATTTTGATTGAGTCATATGTAAGTTTCTTTTTTTAATGCAGCTTGGTGAATTTGATCACAGTTTATCTGTAAATCATCCCGGCAACAAGCTTGATCTCACTCATGTTGCTTTCAGCTTGGTACTATTAAAACCAAAATTACTATCAGCTGTGCGGGAGCTGCAAGAAACAAATATTTTCATTATCAAATAATATATGTCGTTCCTCCATACATCATTTAGTCCATAAAATATCAGAAACTAGTGAAATCCTAATTGCCATGAGCCTGAGATGACATCTTAAAATTGCTTGTTTTGTCTGACCAAAAACTCAAAGATACTCACATGAAAACAACCACAAAAACTCAATTTTGAGAAGCTATAACCAGCAAATGTTTGATGTTAGGGCTTGACAAATATCTTAAAACTTAAGATCTTGAAAGAAAGCAGGAGGACTTTCCAGTTCTTTTGTTTCTCCAATATCTCGGACTTCAGCAGTGTCCATGACAAAGTGAAGGCTAACGGCTGTGTTTAGATACAGAATGGTGCACGTCTCTCTGTGTTGGAATGTTTTCCAGTGAAATACAGCCACACTTAAGGCAGCGTTTTAGCTAGCTATTAGCTAAGTTAACATTAACGTCACATAAAGTGTAATGGAAACTAGTGTAATATGCAGTGATGCATTATGAGTATGAGTAGATGAGCACAGTATCGTACAATACTTAAAACAATTAGCGGATTTAAAAAATGGTGGGCATTAACTCTCCAGCAATCAAGTAATCATTTCAGCACAATGGATGTTTAACCACTACCATCGTTTGTCATGCACGAAAAAGGGTCTTTGCATTTCATGTAAAATTTTCACAACCACAAGATGAGTACAGAATTGACCCAGAACACCACTAATAATAATAATATAACTTGAGAAATCAAGTCTTTTTCAGTTGGAGAACAAAGTTAGTAGCCTGGGAAAACCCTGACGAACTTCTGGCAAATTTGAGATTTGCTCTGCAAGTCAGTCTGGCCAAGAGCCCATTCAAGCCCATTTCCAAATCGAGGCACCAATCAAAATCGTTGAGGCGGGCTTTACACGATGACGATAGCGCAGCGACGGCAAGCAGCTTTCTGTTTACATTCAACATAACGGCCACCGAAGCGCAGCAACCTGTTGATGCCGCTGTCGCTGCTACATCACCCGGATCGTTGGTCTGATTGGTTGAAGGACTATCCAATTGCACCCAGAGGCATTTGAGCGGTTTCTGTTGGTGACGCCCCTTTGGAAATGGGCTGTGAATGAAACTTGCCCAGACCCACTCTCAGTTACAACTGAGAAGGGTCTGGTGTCAACCAGGCTACAAAGTTAGGTCTCTAATGGAAAAAATAGATTACCAGTACATCTAAACCGTCATCATCCAGTGACTCCAAGCTCATTCTCTAAATGCATATTATGAAGTCACTGTAATGGATGGGTTTGATACCGAATCCTAACACAGTCACATATTTGTTCTGCTGCCTTCAGATAGCTCTGCTCTTCCCCTTCCCGTGGGATAGCTGTAGTTGGCATCTCCATCTTTCATAAACAAAGGATTAATGTGCAGCGTATGAAGAAATAATGCTAAAGGCAAAGTCTTGTTACACACAGAGATCTCTCTCAAGCTTTTCTTTCTGTTTCTCGGTCTGCGTCATTCTGTCTCTTCACATTATTGTCCCCAGTCTTTGTTCCTACATTTCATCTGTCCTTACTTTTTTCTTGTGCTGCCATCTCTCTTCCTCTGATTCGTTGTTGAAACAATAGATAGAAGTGATGATAGATCGATAGATCAATAGATCGATAGATAGATATACACTAATGAGGAGGATGGTTAAAAGAGGAAGGAAGAGAGAAGGGAATAAGAAAGTAAGGAATTCATTAATAAAATAAAAAACAAAGATGGTAAATGGGAGGAGGGAAGGAGGACAGGAGTGTGGAGGGGAGGAGAATATATTTCCTTCATTTAAAAAAAGAAGAAGAGAGGTCATATGGGGAAATGGATAAACCGAAAAAGAAAAAAAGGAAGGGAGTGCAGAAGGAGAGAAAAAGGCAGGAGGCAAAGAGCAGATGAGCTCCACATACTAATAAGCAAACCCAATAAGTAGATGACTATTGTAACATTCACTATAAAAATAATCTCCAAAGTTAGTTTTAGTTCTGCCAACAGAATCAGCACGGTATTTATTAGCCACACTTGTGCTACTGGAGAGGGGCATTTCATGAACCTTTCCCCATTCTTCAAAGTTACTGCAGAACAAGAAAAAAAATCCTATTATTCAAATATTTTCAACAGATTCTAGCACATTTTGGGTCTAATTTGTCCAAAACTTTAAGATGGAGTTGTGCATCAGGTCAGCCCTCCAGCTGGTAGCCCCCCGGAACAAAGTGCAGGATAATGGCTGGTTCTGCAACCCCCACTGAGCGTTGGTTTATGTTGACTAATATAATAGTAAAACTATTATTTTGCAGATGTCGTGTTCTGAATTCCTTTTTAAGGTGATGGAAAACCTTATAGAAAGAAACCCATTGACAGTGAGTGAGTATGTGTTGACATGTGGGGGCGAGCTGTCCTGGACAAAAGGCACACTGAATACATAAAATGGACTCTTTACATGTACAACATACTTTAATTAGTTGGATTAATGTGACAGAAAACTGACTGTGCTAGATCTAAATCAGCAAAATATATCTTTAATATTTATATGAGCTATAATATTACCATTTGTACTGCATTTTCATTTCACAATTTTTTAAAACGAAGTCTATGACTTTAAATTGCTTGTTTGGTTTGACAAAAGATCCAAAGATATTCTGCTTACTGAAATGTAAGACAGGGAAAGGCATCACATTCTCACATTGCAGAAGCGGGAATCACCAAATGTTTGTATGTTTGCATTTCTGCTTGAAAAATGCTGAAATGATTAATGGGTAATCATTATATATATAATAGGTGCTGATTAACTTCCTCGATTTGATTAACTAACTAATTGTTTCCGCTCTAAAGTCAATGTGTCCAATAATTTGGAACAATATAAAATTTAGATTTTTTTCATTAACAAAATATATGATATATGTATGTACATTTTTGGTATTTTCAGCCATGGCTTGCTGACCATGCTTAAATATTTTTTCTTTCCTCCAAATAAATAACCCTGCTTCCACAAAACTGAAACACATTACTTCCTGTCCGTAAAAAGGATTTTCCCTGGAGGGACCTGGCAGACACCAGCTGTTGTTGTTGTTGTTGTTGTTGTTGTTGTTGCAAATGTTAAAGCTTTCATGGCTGTGTTGTATCACTCAGCAGTCATTTATTTTTATGAAAATGTCACAGCTTATTACCTCTAGGAAGGCCACTGATGCACAAAATGGCAGTCACGCTGAAATGGTTTGTAGCTTTAGGTTACGTGTCAGTGAATGAAAGCAGCTGAAGAAAATATTAATGAAAGCATGCACGTGACTGTTTAAGTACCCCGACAGACAAAACAGATCAGGCCGTGAAACCGAGCCTATTTAAAGCGGTGGGATAGTAATAGGAATCGGCCACAAGTGCACGCTGCTATGTGGTGCTCAGTTTGAGCGCCGAATGAGAGCACGGGTGAAACAAGGGGATAAGGGGGCACAAGTAACAGCTTGGAATTGATTTTGCAGAGGCAGGAGTCTAATTGGAGATAGGAAGGGGGGACCAGAGAGAGAAACAGGAGGGAGAGAGAGGAGGACAACATAAAATCACTGTGAGTCCACCTGGCATTTTAAGACTAAAAGCTTTGAGTTGCCTTCTAGGCCACTAATCAATGCCAGAAGACAGACACACAATCAGACACACACACACACACACACACACACACACACACACACACACCATCTGTTGTATAGCCAGGGACCAATTCTTTCCTGCCACAGATTGAGCTAATCACACACACGTATAGACTCACGCTCTCAAAGTGTAGGACTCATTTGTAATAGCATGCAAAATATGTCATCTTAAATGTCAAACTTAATCAGAGGTTCACATTTCAATACTTATCTCTCTCGTTATGAGACTCCCTCCCTTCCTCTGTTTCTACTCCTTCACTCTGTAGCTGCATCTCTCTCTCTGCTTACTACTCTAGATCGGTCTCCTCACTCACACACACGCATACTAACCTATCTTCTAAACACACCTCCCTCTCGTTGCCTTTCTCCCTCCCCTCTGTTGCTGTGTCTCTCTCAATCTCTTTTACTCTACTCTCCTTACTTTTAGGCTATCCTTACACAAACTTTGATGTGTATGTAGCAGTGTGTGTATCAGTGTGTAAAGTGGTAGGCATCGATAGCACGACAGCTTCAATCCCTGCGTGACTGACAGATAGACATTTATTCATTAAACAAAGTAAAGAAATGTTTAATGAATAGATGGAATAATGGAATAAGCCTTTTTCACTTATATCTGCTTGTGTGTGTGTGTGTGTGTGTGTGTGTGTGTGTGTGTGTGTGTGTGTGTGTGTGTGTGTGTGTGTGTGTGTGTGTGTGTGTGTGTGTGAGAGAGAGATACTCTGTATCTCGGCTGTTTACCCCTTTGGGGAGTTTGGTAAAGTTAAAGTTACACACAGACATGAACACATACTGTAACTGGGAGCGGTCCAGTATAACCATGGTCTTTTGGCTACTGGGCACTTTGGGGTTTTGACCGCTGTTCAACTGCACCTCAAAAACTACTGAGAAAGGGGAGAGTGTTTCTCACTTCACCATGGGAGATTCTCTTCATTGGTCTACAAATTTCTGCTTTCAAGCTCAATTAACTCTTTAACTTCACAACACACACAAAAGACAGTAAAAACAGAAAATGTTACAAGTGACAGAAACCCACTTTTCCAACTGTGCCTTACTCAGCATGACGCAAACTAGCTGTTTTCATCGGCAAAGGCGAATTTAAAAGTACTACGCTAACACCCTGGGACCCAGGGTCTATAAAACTTTATTTTGAACTGTGTGTCGAAAAACAGGTTGTTCAGTTTCTCTTAGGGAGTAGGTAGGAACTTATTAGGCTGTCCAAGCCATACCCTATCCAAATTGCTGAAGGTTAGCAGGTTAAAATAAGGTAGATTGTGATACATCGGCCTACACAATAGACTGACTATGTGTATGTAAGACTATTAGAATGAAATAGCTGCCAAGAGGTTGCTAGTCCAGTTCCCAATGGAGCTATAAATGATGCTGAAATAAATCAGTATTACAACACGCACACAAACACACAGATCCAGGCTGCTAGTGCAAATACAGGCATACACAGTGCATCCACACACCTGTGGTATTTTAAATCACAGACACTGATGGACATAAATACACTTACAGGTGTGTGTTCATATCTGTGTGTGTAGTTCTGGGTCTTCTCAGCAATTTGTGATGTTTAAGTAAAACAGTGAATTGGAAGACACACACACAGGCACATACTATATATCTCTTCTGCTATTTCAATAATCTGTGACCTGAGAGTTTATAAGACTCAATAGTCTGGCCTCTGGAATGACTGTCTGGATTTTAACTCTCACACACATACACACACACACACACACACACACACACACACACACACACACACACACACACACACACACAATCTCTCTCAGACACAGCTCCCCTGCTATGGCCCTTAGAGCATACTCGGTCTGTGTGTGAATGTGTCTGTGGAGCATACCATGTGTGTGTGGTCACGTCTAAGAAAGCTCCTTTAAAATGGATCTCTCTCTCACCGTCACTGATGATGTCACCTTAACCAATTTTTGCAGCAAGCAGATTGTGGTCAACAGTGTGTGTGTGTGTGTGTGTGTGTGTGTGTGTGTGTGTAATCACATTTATAACTTTAGGGATAAATCATACAGCTGTCATGGGGAGCACAGTTTCACACATGCAGGAGTATGGAATACGCATACACAGACGGACTGCAAGGAGTGTGTGTAATTAATTATTGTTTGAGGTTGTCAATGGTAAAATATCCTTATGGATCACACACATGCACACAGAAAGAGAAACACACATGTTAACAGACAAAATCACATTTATATCACATTTATTTGACCAAAGAAGTGCCTCACATAACCATGCATTAACAAATCCTTCATACACACACATTCACACACTTCTCCAACAAGGATTGATCAACTGAACAACAATTACATCTAACTGAATTCTACACAATCGTAATTAATAATAAACTGCACTGTAATATGACCACATTAAAAGATTAGTTCTACCATTTGCATCAAATCATTAACATTGATTTATAATCTAACTTCATTAAATTCTAATTTAGTTAATTCCTGCACATCAACCAAGCACCACACACAGCACACACACACACACACACACACACACACACACACACACACACACACACACACACACACACACACCGCAATCACCAGTTTGAAATCTGCTGCTGCATAAGAACAAACTGAATAAATAATAAACAGGTGCGTTTTTCTGATGAAATGTGTTGGAAATCTTTAAACTAAAAAGAAAGCCATTTTACACTATGATAAAGGTAATAAAGCACGGCCTTAATACCAAAGAAAACAAAATGACAGTATACAGGGATACACAATACAAACACATCATTTACACACAAAGAAAAACACACTTAAAATAAATATTTCAAAGGCATCCTCACAATCCTAGAAATATTGTATTAAAGAGGTGTAGGTTTTGGAAGCCATTTTTTAACAAAGAGTAAAAAAGACAGAGTATTGTATGAAACAGGAAAAAAAATGTAACCTCATCTGAAAACCACAACCCAAGAAACTATGAATACTAAATAAAAAACAATCCACACAATCAAGATCACACTACACAACTGATAACAATTACCCTTTTATCAGTCCCTCCAGGATGGCGATCGCGCCAATTCACGCAAATTAATTACTTTGGTGCGACTCGCAATTTTGACCAATCACCGCAACTTTTCCGCAAAAAAAACGGAGTTTCTCGCAACTTCAACCAATCCCAGCAGTCCCACGTGCCAGATTTTACGTCAGTATAATGTGACTCTGAGAGCCACTGACCAAGCAGGAGTGAGAGAGAGCTTGTTTCCGATATGAAGACGAGACTCGAACATTTACCAACAAAACGTACAGCGAAAGACCGTGCAAAACATTTAAGACCGCCCTGCCAACCTGTATACATTTTAACATCAATGTACGCTGTAACGTTTTTTCACTCTAAAGTCAACGGCTGCTGTTTCAATCCTGTCGGCTGTCTGCAGCGGGCGGGGGTGGGGCTGGTGCTCAGTTCCCCCCCGCTACTGACACGCACACACACAAACACACAGGGTGGATGCAGGAAAAACCGGAGATTAGATGACAATGACCTAAATTGAGGACAGCTACTCTCGTTATTGTGTTATTGTATTAAGTGCAATGATAAGTTAAAGTCCAATAAGTACTTTATCAAACCGTATGAATGTGTCTCAGGCCAGGTTAGGAAATTATCTAACAATGTAAAGATCAACAAGCCACTTCAAATTTGATTCATTCAATAAATTATTATTTTTTGTCTTAAATCCACCAGCCATTTGCAGCATCCTGAGCCTTTTTGGTAAGGTTACTAGGAAAACTCAGCCCAAAGTAGTTTTATTCTCCCCGAAACAAGTTTCCTTTTAATTTTTAAAGATCTATACAAAATAAAATCACAGCTTTTTTTGCAACTTTCTTGGTCTCCCGCAACTTCATTACAACAAACATACAAAAGACATCGCAACTTTTATTGCAATTTTTTTACAAAAGCTCCCACAAAATCAGGCATTTTGGGCCGCAACAATGCGAAATCCTGGAGGGACTGTTTTATGCTTGAATACCTATTCAACAAATACATCTGACAGACACACAACATATGATGTATCTATATCATCTAAAATAACTGTTTTAGTGAGAGAGTTTCAAAACAGCACCTGACTTTGTGTGCTTGTGTTGAAAGACAGAACGATGGAGCCTGTCTAAGGATATTGATTTACTGTGTAATTATCAGAAACAGTTTAACTCTGCACACTGCAGGCACACACAGCTAACAAACACTGGCTGTAATGGTCAGAAAGTCAGAAAGAAGAAAAGTTTGGCGCAACACAAACACAGCACGCTGTTCCGAAGCTTCATCTTATGCTTGTGGTGTGGGTTTTCCTACCTTCAAATGCTAGATTTTCAGCTGTGGAAACTGACTTATTTAGATTCTTTTTAGGATTTAATTATTTTGGATATAAACTGCTGTCAAAGTAATATTTTCCTGTCCTGGTCTTTGAATATGAATATGTTAAAGCCCTATTAGAAAAACAGCTACGCGTAGGGCTGCTCAATTATGGGAAAAAATATAATCACAATTATTTCAGTCAGTATTGAAATCACAATAATTTAACACGATTACTCGTTGACTTCTGGAAAGATGTTGCAACTATTACACTAAAAATAAATAATGTTAAATAAATCAACGGTAAAAAAACACATACAACTGTGAACTTTGCCTTAATAATTTTCCTATTGAAACTTTATTTTTTCATTCAGAACAGAAGAGAAAATAAGAGTTTACTTGCAAAACGTAATGAGCTTAATAATTTGTTTTCTCGATCATTCTGTTTTTGTGATCATTGGGAGCCAAAATCATAATCACGATTACATTTTTATTAATTGCACAGCCCTAGCTAGCGTGTAGTAAGAGACTACAAAATGACGCTTCCCCAGCAGAAGCATACAGCTTTGTTAACTAGGAAGTTGTTCTGACCTGGTTTTAAAATCTGTCCTGAGTGATCAGATCACAAATGGACAGCTCTAGGTGCGTGTGTTTTCACCTGTCTGTAGAATGTGTCTCCAAATGCGATTCACTCTCAGTGGTTTCTGTGACATAAGAAATACTTTGAATGCAAACGTACAGTAGTTCCGTTTACAACTGAGTAGGCGGCCTTTAATGTGGACACAGGGCACATTCACATTATCGCTGCTATTAGAATGTGGACAAATACGGCTCAAACAACCTCCAAATGTTTTTTTTTGCGATCAGATCTCAATACATCCTGAGAGAGTTTTCACCTGTACTTAGAGCTGTCCACTTGTGACCGATCACTCAGATCGGATCTTACTACCAGATGAAAACAGGGTTTAGATTTCTTTTAAGCCCTTGCTCCTTACTCCTAAACAAGACTTTGTAAGAAATCGGGCTGGCAAAGAGAGCAGACAATAACCAGCTTACTAGAATGTAAACACACATTTTATTATGCACACAAGTTACAAAGTAGTAGGGCTCTAATGCTCTGTGTGTGTGTGTGTGTGTGTGTGTGTGTGTGTGTGTGTGTGTGTGTGTGTGTGTGTGTGTGTGTGTGTGTGTGTGTGTGTGTGTTGGGCTGAGCTCGTCATTTATACACCCAGCTGTGTTCTGAAGAAGTACTGTAGCTGTACTAAATACTAGGAAGTTGTTCATTTCTTGTTGTACAGTGTTACAGTGTTGTACAGCAGAATAGGTTTTTTCGGGGTACACGTTGTTGAAACCCTAACCCTAATACAACAATGTCACCTCAGCTAGTAAGACTGATTGGTATTGGGGTCCTGCATCTGTAGTAAACAACTCTGTTCTTCTGTTTCGGCGGGCATTAAAAGGCGCGCGAGTGGATCTCACCTGGTTGTCACTCACATTGTGTGAGAGGACATGTGCATAAAATTG
Source organism: Perca flavescens (assembly GCF_004354835.1). Lineage (NCBI taxonomy): Eukaryota > Metazoa > Chordata > Actinopteri > Perciformes > Percidae > Perca > Perca flavescens. The sequence continues at coordinate 15,820,383 of NC_041344.1, read as the reverse complement.
AGTTTTCTCTAGTTCTCTCTAGGTTCTTTCCCCTGTTGTGCTGCTGAGCACCTTTCAAATTTCCATAGTTTAGCAGGCGGCAGGCTGCAACACCAGGTTTCATTTAACCATTTACAATGGGTCTGTATGTGAACGGCCCCTTAGTTTTTTTTTAAAATGAGAGAGTGAGAGGTGGCGGAGTAGAAATGTACAGCCTATTCACACAAGAAAGAGCCAGCTGCAGCACATAAAAAAAGGCTATCACACCTGAACACTGCCCCCTCTCCTTCTCTCTTGCTCCTCTTCACTCTTTTATTCACTCACCACTACTATTTCTTCTACTAGCGTGAAAGCGTGGGAAGAGGTAGATGTGTGTGTGTGTCTGTGTTTGTGTGTGTGTGTATATAGCGGAGACCCAACAACTTCCTCTCAGCTTCCTGTGATCAGAGCTCGGGGGTTGCTGGTGGACAACCAGGAAATTACACACACACACACACACACACACACACACACACACACACACACACACACACACACACACACACACACACACACACACAAGTGGGTTGTTATAACTTGAGCAGACTGAACAATGACATTTTTTGTGTGTTTTTTAAAAACACAGTTTTTAAAATACTGTTTAACTTATGATATTTCCTTTAAAAGTTGAAAGTACATTAAAACTGTGTCCACAATGTTGGTTTGAAATTCTTTTTATTAGGAATAACCATTTGAGATTTAGCATCTCGTTTTGGAGGGGGTCCTAAGTGACATACATATACAGTATAATCATAATTAGACACAACAATTAACAAAACAGCAGCAACAAACAAACAAAGACGGAAAGGGGAAAAAAATGAAAAAAAATCAGGCAATCTTATTCAACTTTGAGGCAGAGCCAGAATTTAATTGGATATTAGTAATAATATGGGCAGTGTAATGTAAGCTATTCCAGTTCTAGGAGAGAGTTTAAAACACGTGTGCGGCTCACAAAATAGCCAATTGTTTAAGAGCACACACACACACACACACACACACACACACACACACACACAGACAGACACAGAACATACAGAACACAAAAGAGGAAGGGGGTGGCAGCACTGAGATTCAACCACTTGAAACGCATATACATTTCTGTGTGTGTGTGCCCACGTAGGTACTTGAGTGCAACTTAAAAAGGCAGAGACAAGTGTAATTTTTCCGCATTTTCGGAGCTTGGGAGCAGATGTGCTTAGCACAGACACACACAGCAACACACAAACATGTATGTGAAGGACACTGAGACAGTTTAGAAAGCCTTGAGGCTCAGTCTGAGCTTTCATTTCCTCTATCCTGCATAACAGCCAACACACACACACGCACACACACACGGACAGAGACACACACACACACACACACACACACACACACACACACACACACACACACACACAGACAGACAGACACACACACATGGACAGACAGACAGACAGTAGACAACTAGCTCTAAGATAATTACTACAGAACCCCATTCTGCATTAAAACAAGCAAGACAATTTTAACAGGAACGCACAAATGTGGCTAAACAATAATCCCAATAATGGAATATCATGCATCAGAGAACACGGCAGAATCACCATGTATCCATTTTACAGCTTTTGGCTAAAAAGGCAACACCTGTAGCTTTCACTTTTAATTTCAATGAGTTATAGAAGACTCAGACTATAAAAGTGGGGTTAAATCAGGTCAACGGCACTTCAATTCTTTTAAAAAGTATCAAGTTTGGGTTTTAACTTCAGCCTATCATTCTTTCTTACAAGAGCAGGTGTCACAGGGTGATACCTCAAGAAACTCAAAAAGAAAAATCTTCTTTCTCTTAGAGGCAATAAAAGTTCTGTCCTATTAGGCACAAGCCTGAATCCTAATTAAAGCTGCTACTTTGTCGCCTGGCAGTACAGTGATGGAGGTTTGCCTGAAAGAAAGAAAAAAAAATGTCCATGGGAGCTCACATCCATCTCTCCGGTGTGACAGCCACACATTGCTTTTCTCACTCGTTTTTATCTTCGCACACACACACACACACACACACACACACACACACACACACACACACACACACACACACACACACACACACACACACACACACACACACACACACACACACACACACACACACACACACACACACACACACACACACACACACACACACACACACACACACACACACACACACACACACACACACAGCTTTCCTGCCAAAGGGGAAGTTGCAGGTCGTTGCGACATCAATGTTGAGAGAACAACTCCTTAACGCACGCACGCACGCACACGCACACGCACACACACACACACTATGGATTCAGTTGAAGACTTTATTTTATAATGTTTCTGTTTACTCTACACAGTATTTGGATCTTGCTAGAATAGTAGAAGTCCACTTGCATGTACATGTATATAAAATGTAATGCAGTCATGAGGTTGCCTACAGAGACTTAGGGGTCTTTCACGCCTACCTCTTTTGGTCCGGACCTTCGGACTTTTTAGTTTGATCGGAACCAAAATTACAGGTGTGAAAGCTCCCCTGGAGCCCGGTCCGGACCAAACGGATGAAATTTGGTCGGACCAAAAGAGCAGACTCGGTTCAGATCAAACTGAACCATGGTCCGGTTCTCATGAATAAATCCATGAGAAAGCATTTTTTGGATGGTTCGGACTTTCGGACCACATACAGGAAGCTCTGGCACGCTGTCATCGTGTTATAAGACCAGGGAAGCTCCTTTAAGGAATAGCTCAGTGTGTACATGAGTGTGTGACGGTGAATGCGCTCAGAGCAGACAGCTGCCGGCTATCAGAGCGGAGAATACATCAGCAGTTTACTTGTTAAGTGGTAGTAAATGTACAGTGTAGGTTTCCGTTTGTCTCTGAATAAATGCTGCAGAAAGAAAGTTCCTGTGACTTCCTTCTCAACATCGCAAAAGAAAACAAAAAGGCATTAGGGGAGAGCAGCAGTCAGTTGAAAAAATTCCGACACAGAGAGAGCATACAAGAGGACGGGGAAAGCCTGTCTACAAACCAATCAATTATAAGTATCAGGAGACGCAGCTCACGTATGTGATGATGGCTAAGGCTGCACAATTAATCGCAATTTTATCGAAATCGCAATATGAACTAATGCAATATCCAAATCGCAGGGAGGTGCAATATTTGTTAAAGGCAAATATGGTGTCAAACCATTCGAAAATAAAGTATTGTGGTGCTGCAGAGACATCCTGGCCTACAAATCGTATCCTACAGACTAAAGAAAAAATCTTTGTGTGGTACAGATCCTCGCAAAAAAATCACACTTCAATCATCAAAAAAAAAGAGAATAATGATACAAAAATGACATTTGTGGTGAGGTGATGTGAGGCATTCCCTCCAATATCGTGAATCATATCGCAATCGCAATATCAGTCAAAGATCAGATTAGATATTTTCCTAATATCGTGCAGCCCTTATGATGGCAGGATGTAGTTTTGTCACGTATAGACCTTTAGTGCGCTAACATAACGGCAGTGTGAAACCAAAACTTACCGGATCAAATGCAAAAACATGAACCTTGGTCCGGACCTTGGTTCGGACTTTCAGGCGTGAAAGCCCCCTTAGAGATGTTGAATAAAACCATCACCATTGAAATCATGAATAAATCCATCAAATCAAGATTTTTCACAAAGTACTGAGATACGGCGGCTGAGTTTCATCCACAGAACCAAACATGTCTGACATTACTACTCAACACTACAAAGGCAAAGAGCAGTATGCTCCTCTGTATTTTTAAGGTAAAAGGTCAAGACAAGATAAAAAATATCCCTGATAAACGTTAGTAAATAATAAACTGCCCATTGAAAGAATTTGGCGAGGACGGAAAATCAATTATTGAATGTTGTTTTTCAAAGTTGACCTGTTTTACAGTAATGCTCTTTGGCTTTAAGGGCAGATAACATTCCCATAGCACTCAGAATGAGTTGGTAACTTCAGATTACAATTAGTTTCTACACAACTGCTTATACACACAAAGAAGGCAACCGTAACGTGCACTGACCTGATTTGATCTAATTCTGCATTCTCAACATGATAAACTGTAATTGATCCACTGTGATTATCTGTCTCAGGGTGCTCTGGATGATTTTATGGAGGACAGAGGAGCAGAGGTTTTGTAAGTGGGATGAGGGTGGCTATTATTCAGGGAGTGCTGTCTTGAGACGGGTCCTCTGACTGAAATATCGACAGAATGTTATCGACCCTTAATCGTGTGTTGTGGAGCAGGCGCTGGCATCCCCTCAGCAATGCACTTTGGATAATAAGTGAAAAAAAAGAACAAGCAGTGTCATGCAAATGAGCCCCCTGTAAACACCTGCTGTGGAAATTCCCTTTGACTTCAGTTAGGTTTTTACTAGGGGCATTGCATCGATGCATCGCGATGAGGACCTGGACGATTCTACATCGCTGCAGTGACGGATCATAATCGATAACTGCCTACTGATGTTACTTGTATAATAATATTGAGGAGGTGACCTGGGGGCAGACACAGCATTACGCCTGACTTGTCTAATAAATGCAGCATTCATCATCATGTAGGATTACTGGTACTCTGTGTACAGATACAGATCTAATAAAAAGAACGCAGCTATGCCGTGAGCCGCTGTGGTCAAACCAGCCCTTTACGTGTCTCTGTATCTCCTTTCAATATTCCTGTACATTTACTTTATCGGTCAAATGTAGTAATTAGGATTGTGAATATAAAAGATAGCAACTTACAATGTCTGTCAGCTGCAAAAGCTTAAAGATAAGTCTAAAAAAAAAAAGACAGGTTTTATCACTCAGAGGATTGGACAATCTTTGCACTCGATTTCCAAAGACATTAGCAGAATTTGTGGAAGGCCTTTGCCATTCCCATTTGTGGATATCCAATATGTGTTAGCAATCAGCCGACCAGGTCTCAAAATAATGACATGGTCACATTTGAAAAAGACAATGCTTAACACACCCTAGCTTGCCTGCTCTGTCCAAACTTATCAGCCTACTTTAAGGGTGTGCTAGATCAGAACACCTTAAGTAGGTCAAAGATTGACAAGAGATTCAGGTGTGGATCAGTAATAAGAGCAAAGGCATGTCATACTTAGTTCTCACACCCATCTAACTGCTGGTACACCCTTGAAAATCCACACACATACAGACAAATACAAGCATGGACGCGCACAAACACAGAGTTTAGTGCTTAAACCTATCTAACTGTTACTACACCCTAAATCCTTTCATCTCTTATTTTATACTCAGCCCCTCCCTTCTTTTCATCTCATTTTATTCTTCTATCTAATCTCTCTCTGATCTACGCTGCTGATGAATGATAAAACAAAAACTGCATACCCTAGGTGTGCTACGCTAAGACTATCTTCCATTTTTCCATGTTCAATTTTTGACAGCTGAAAGTGTCTTCTGCATGTTAGAAAATGTTTCTTAGCTCTGCAGCCAACCACGGATAGTGTATTGAAAAATGTCAAATATACTAGGGCATCAATGGGGAAATTAGCCAGAGGTAAAATAGATTGTTCCCTTCTAGCTGCCTTTCGGGTATGTCACTACCTATTATCTGTATGTAATATTCGTATTTGATGGCACCATTACGCTCAAGTTATGCATGAGTCAAACATAACAAACCACAATTCTGGCAACAATTCAAAAACTCAAAGGCATGCAAAACTAAAACTCAAGTTCTTAATCCTCTGGGGTTGATTTACACTGAAAATATCAAGGCTATTTGGTATCTGACCTAAAGGTCTGAGACATCACACCCTCTCAAGTATAATCAACTGATCAGGTGGGGGGGAAAAGCCCAAAATTTTAACCAAACCTGTCTGAAGCTGACATACTGTATAATGTTAACCGACAAAGAGACGGGAAGGACATAAACTCCTTCTCTCATGGCAAAAATGTTATCTGTTGTCTTTCAACCTGTCAAACAAGCATTTTTCTGAATACAAATTTACACCGGCATAATCTCAACAAAGAATACAACAAACTACCTGCGTGGGCTATAGACAGACAGACAGACAGACAGACAAAGAAATTAATACACAAGAGACTTGGAGAGATTTAGAAAGACAGCCCGAAAGGGAAGAGACGGTGAGACAGAAAGTGGACAAGATGTAAATTCATTGCCTTAAAAGCAGCTCTGAGTCAAACAGTATGATAAGAATCAGACGGAACACACACACACACACACACACACGATTCGTGAATCTTTACTTTGAACCTCTTTGGACAGATAAGCAGTGTGTGTGTGTGTGTGTGTGTGTGTGTGTGTGTGTGTGTGTGTGTGTGTGTGTGTACGTTAAAGTGTGCAAATGTGCCAGAGCCTAAGAAAGAGAGCCAGTGTGAGACAGAAGCAGGGATGAGATTCTTTCCACCTATGTGTCATTTTCTTCCTTCCTTCCTTCCTTTCTCTCTCTCTCTCTCTCTCTCTCTCTCTCTCTCTCTCTCTCTGCATTGCCCCCTCTCTTATATCTCACATTAATTTCCCTGTAACAAGGCTTTCTATCAATCACTCTCCTTCTCCATGGGCCAACCTTGCCCTATCATCCTGCAATTATTGACAAATCTCACTGAAGCAATACATTCAACCATCCTCAATAAACAAAAAACAGATCACTGCTGTCAAACAACAAATACATTGTTGATTTCTACCAATCTGACAATGTGTCACTAAAGGATGAAATAAAAAAGTATACCTGTCTGATGTGATACTACCTCTACGGTAGAATTGTCTTTTCTTTTACTGTAGAATAAAACAAAGGTCAGAGGTCAGAATCAGCTGTGAGGAGCGCTTTTAGAGTTGTTACAGACTCAGTGACCTACTCCAAGTCAATTTAGAAGCTGACCACTTAACCTGGTGCAGTTCTGGTTAGGGTTCAGGAAACTTGTTTTTGCAACAAAAAAACCTATGTGGACTTATCAGTGGCATGGCTCTAAGGCCTGGCTCTCTGTCGGTCAGTCAGCCCACCACTTTGGTCCAGACTAAAATATCTTAAAAACTTTTGGATTGATTGCCATAAAATGTTGTTCAGACATGCATGATCCCCAGAGGATCGAGCCTAATGAATTGTCTCATCAATTGTTGGATGGATTGCCATGAAATTTGCAACAAACATTCAAGATGACATTTTGGGAGCCACTAATATAACCACATCTGTATGCATAGTGTACAACCCTGGGTCCTGTATTGTCCTGTCCTACAGAGGGGTCTCAGCCTGGCATCTTTGTTTTTTAGTGAAGCGTACACTCACACAAGCCAAGGGTAGCAGGACAGGGTGGCAGAGTGACTAAAGACTAGAGCAACCTTCAACCAGAAGGTCAAGTTATTTCCCCTGTGACTGTAGGAATCCCCCCCTGCACCCTTGAACAAGACACCGAATCCCTACCAGTCCCAGGAGTGCTGTTCTGTAGCGGAGGCTCGACTACAGTAGCCTCGTGAGACCGTCCTGATCTCGCGAGCTCCAGTTTTCCACTCGCAGATCAGTCTGGCATCTTGAGGCAGAGAAAATTTGGAGCCGTTAGCCAAACGACCGGGCCAATCAGCGTTGGTTTTGAGGTGGGTTAGGTGGTGATAGACAGATGGTTTATCCAATCAGCTAACCAGTATTTTCAGACAGCGGTAGCCCTAATTCTGTTAGCCGCTCGCTAATGCTTTTTTTCTCTTGGATCCTTCTTTTGGAATATGGTCCGGGAACCTGAAATGGTGCCTTTTATTCCTAAATTCTCGTTACACAAACGCCAAATCTCCTTTACCGACATGTTGCTTGCATGCTGAGCTAACGAGCTATGCTTTGCCTGCACCAGCAGGGGCGGGCTTGTGGTTGTATTTTCATACGCTTCGTGGATCTGATTGGTTGATTTGGCCCGTCTATCACCAACATAGGTGATAAACAGATGGTTCATCCAATCAGCTAACCAGTATTTCCACCCCTTCCCAAAAGTTCTCCAACGGAAAGTTCCCAGATGGATATGCCGAGCAAATGCGAAGCAATCGATCTGGCGGAGTCAGGTTACGACTACAGGGGATCAATGGAGAATCGCAAAAAAAGCCTGTGAGCTAAAGTCACCAAAGTTCCACGCCTCAAGTCACCTCACCACAAAACACTCTGGTGGCAAATGATCTGCCTCCCCCCTTCTTCTGTCTATGTGGCACTATTTCTCTTACGGCCTTCCTCTTTCTCTCTCCTCCTGTCCTATTATGGACATAGCAACAGTGTTGCTGTCAGGACGACTAAAGGTTTGATTCACCGTCCGTCCCTGTCTGAATGCTCTTGTGTTTTTCGTGTGTTAGATAGCAGATAAGAGCCATATATAAACAGCACTTGAAAGCAGAAATGTAAATGTTTAAAAGTCACGGCAGAACACAGACCATATCAAGATACCAGAGAGAGCAGGAGAGAGAGAAAGAGAGATTAAAGCAGAGTTCACACCAGGAGAACTAGCAGGAGACTGCAGTCAGGACTCAAGTCAGACTCCAGTCATCAATAAAGCTTAGTGGAATTTAGCATCTCAAATCTATACGTCGGAAATCCTTAATCTATTGCAGAATTTAAGGGAAGTTTGAAAAAGACCAGCCAGATGGAGGTGTTAGACACCTGTGTTATTACAGGGCTTCATGCTGACAGGCAGTATAGCTTTCTAATGACAACGCAATACTCAAAGTATTTAAAGTGAGATGTAATATATATATTCAAACACTGCTGATGTTCTCTGGTCATACACCAGTACAATCACATCAACTTCCTTTTGAATACAGGGAAGGTTGTTCCCTCTGTGACTGTTATTATTGCATCAGGGTACATATTGAAAAAGGGATTTTGCAACGTAATATCATCTAAGACAGCCCAAAAATGAAATGATGACTGATGTTCCTGGTAGCAGCAATGAAATTAGGCAATTAAGTACATTTCTAAACTGGAAGAAACTGTATTTTCTCTAATCTGACTTTCCATATACATTTTTTCTTTTATTGATATTGTTCAAGTTATTTCACATAGAAACACAAAATGTCTCCTGGACAATGCTATAGGTTTATGTTATGACCACTAGTTTTAATTATTTCAGCTTTGCATCTGAGAAATCCCCATCAGTTTGGCATGGCGGATGGCTCTAAATACTACAACGCCGATGAAACTCAGCCATCGTTGCTATGAAGAAGAAGCCAGTCAGAGGCGCAAATCAAAGCTGGAGCTAATAAAAACTGCTTTGTCATTGCAGTTGTGAACAGAACGTTGTGCAATTGTTACCACTTTCATCAAAATTGACCCCGTATGCAAAACTGAATTCATTTGAGCTGCAGAATGTGTTATCACAGTCTTCGCAACAGTGTCATTTTCAGCTTTCACCTGCCATTAGCGCTGCTTTTAATATTTAATTTAAAATGTTGAGTTTTGTGACTGGATGACCTTGGGAGTCATAGTTAACTTGTCACCTTATGTTTTTATGCAAAGTCTGCAATCTCAAGGAAGGGTGAGACGTGATGATTTGACTGTCCTGCTGTGTAGATTGTAGTATGCTGACACCTTACATTTTCTGGTCTTAAATGGTTTGACTTTTCATGCGGCTGCAAAATATAAATAAGTGGGTTTGTGAGTGGGGGAGTTATTGAGCCAGTTTCATAAAGAATCTTCCTTTTTAAAAAAAGTTGGTCAAAGCCGTAACAATCACTCTCTCCTGTCAATAAACTCATTTATTAAAATGTCACACCTTAGTCTAATTGGCTTTTTCTTTTTCTTGCAAATGCTCATTTAACTTCAGATGCAACACTCAAAGTTAAGCAAGCTTCATGAATTAAATGTGACAGCTTGCAGATTTTGTAAGGCAGTCTCAAAAGTGTGTGCATGTCTGTGTGCACGCCTTTGTGTGTGTGTGTGTGTGTGTGTGTGTGTGTGTGTGTGTGTGTGTGTGTGTGTGTGTTGTGTGTGTGTGTGTGTGTGTTTGTGCGTGTGTGTGTGTGTGTGTGTGTAGTAGTAGGGCTGGGAAATATATCGATATTATATCCACATCGATATATGAGAGTAGATATCATCTAAATTGTTAATATCGTTATATCTTGATATGACACAAATTTTGTCTTTTCCTGGTTTTACAGGCTGCATTACAGTAAATTGATGCGATTTTCTAAACTAACCAGACTGTTCTAGCTGTTCTCTTATATGCCTTTACCCACTTAGTCATTGTATGCCTATTATTGGTGATTATTTATCAAAACTCTGATTGTGTAAATATTTTGTGAAGCACCAAAAGTCAAACCTACAATATCGTTGCAATATTGACATTGGTGTTTTTGGTAAAAAAAAAATATGATATTTGATTTTCTCCAGTGACGGTGTGTGTGTGTGTGTGTGTGTGTGTGTGTGTGTGTGTGTGTGTGTGTGTGTGTGTGTGTGTGTGTGTGTGTGTGTGTGTGTGTGATTGCGCCTGTGTTTGTGAAAGTGTGTGAAAGTGAGTGAGTGATTGATTGTTAGCAGAAGCTCGTTAACCTCAGAAGTCATTACCACAGCCCTGAGGTTTACGCCAATTAGACAAAATAAACGACAAGTGAAAAACATAACAGACGAATGAAAAACAAGAAGAGAATAGAAAGTGATTACTGGAAGAAAATGTAAAGTGATTAATTTCACCAATTTGAGAACAAGACAAAAAAGAAAACAGAATGAAATGACAAGAGAGTGGTGAAAAACAATAACATTGCTGAGAAAGAAAGTAATTATCAAAGTAGAAATAGAAAGTGATAATTTGAGTAAAAATATGCATTAGTCTTGCCAATAAGACACAAGAAAAAAACAGAGAAACAAAATAATAAGAAATTAAATAAAAGAAAAAAAAAAGAACTGCAAAACAGTAACTGTATGTGTGTGTGTGTGTGTGTGTGTGTGTGTGTGTGTGTGTGAGAGAGAGAGAGAGAGAGAGAGAGAGAGAGAGAGAGAGAGAGAAAATGGTGTTTTTGACATCACTACGGCTATGTAGTCTCTTTTTCTCAAGACGTTTTTGTTTTTACAGCTTCACCCTGGGCAGACCAGACCGCTGTACACACACATTCATAGACACAAATACACGTTCTCTCACACACACACACACACACACACACACTCCCATACACACAGACCCCTAAAGGGGCCTTTTTCCACATTGGGCCATATGGTGCAGGCAGGCGCACGGAAACAATTCTCTAAAACAACACACACTCTGCACTTAGAAACCTGCCACACACACACACAGATTTCTCTCTCACACTCACGCACACACACACACACACACACACACACACACACACACACACACACACACACACACACACACACACACACACACACCAGACAGTTAAACCTGCTGAATGAATTGCTGCCTTGTTCAGTAGTGCACTAATGGCAACGAATCTGCCATGGAGATTAACACACACACATACACACACATACACACACACACACACAGCATTAAGCATTCTAGGGCACTTATCCATTAGAGAGGTTAGTTATTTTCCCCAGTCTAAAAGTAGGTATTCAACTTAATATTCCAACAGAGGCAGTTGTAAATCTGCTCCGTTAAGCAGCTGGGGCAGATATCTGCGAAAAGCTGGAAGCCCCACAGAATTGAGCCTGACCAGTTATCCTGACTAATATAACTGCTAATATTTCACTTGTTTGGCATTAGATCATGATGCTATCAACAAAAAACTATGAAAAAGTAAGTTGAATGGTATGTCTATCAACACCTGCTCTAGACTCCCAAAGTGAAATATGTGTGCCCAAGACATCCACTCCTACAGTAGATGGAAAATGTATCTTAGATCAGGGATCTGCAGTGACTGGCTAGACGTATTAAAAGTTTATAAAGTAAAAACTATGATGACAGCTTACTATACTACCATTAGAATGTTGGTATAGCACACATGGACTTAAAAAAGTATAATTAGAGGCATATATTTCTATCAGCAAGATAAACACCTGGCAGAGCTGATTGTAAGTCAAAACTGAGCAACTACGCTTCACTTACTCTAGTTTTACCATGGATTGCCTTCACCCCCCTTGAGATTTAAAAAGCTGCATTAGCCTGAATAAAATCACAATGAGTGATTGACAAACATCCAACATTTGAGACAAGAAACAATAACAACAATTACAAATACATTAAAAAAATTACATAAACGCAACTCAGACAGCAGACATCTGAAGCAGAATCACATGCCAAACTTCAGCAGATCTTAACTAAACAAAGCACAGACACTTCCTTATTAAGTCTGCCTTGAGATCACCATAACTCTCTCCATGTCTCTTACTCACAGTTCAATTCAGTGCTGTCCTTCTTAGCATGTCTATCAATATGGTATATTGCCAACACTTTAGAAGTAATTAACAGTTTTTTGTTCTTCCAACGTTAATTGCTGGCTATACCAACTCACTTTTCTCCACTTTCCTGGAGCACGAGCAGATAGCTGAAAGGAACATCGCAACTGTTGTGTGGAATAAGGTTGGCGAAAAAAAGGCCCTATGCTTTTCAGTGTCTATTATTTCGCTAAGAAGAAATGCAATAAAAAGCCATTTGCCAACACTGTATAGTATTAAGTTGCTGTGAGCTGTAGCCTACATTCACCACTAACCAGAGGCAGAACATAACGTAATCTCGGAGATTATTCCTTCACAGCGCTGTGCAATGCGAGAAAATCTCAGAGCTGAACCGGGCAGACTCATCAGTTTTCCTCAGACTCACCCTGGGTCGGGTTAATTAATTCTACTGCTAAAGAATAACATTACCCTCGCCAAAATACCCCCGTGAATCAAATCCCCTACTTCACCGTTAACCGTATGGAAATGAACACCTCTGCTGGTTAACGATCAGGTAAATCAGTAAGTCAGTAGTAGGCTATAGAGTGGAGTTGCATATTAAGTGGTTTGGGGTCCTTCTTTTAGTAATTTTGGGGTACAATTTGATTTTGAAGAATTCTACAAGCAGCAATACCACAGGCCAAGCAATCGGCCCGTTCCAAACAGGCACATTTTCAACGGGCCACTGTACTAGTGTTTTAAAAAAAGTCACAGCTTTATTTTCTGTGAAGGTATTTAAATCAATTTCTCTGCCAATCTCTTAATGTCCCTTTTTCGTCTGGTAGTCAAAGACACAGCAGGTCCTCCAATATTCTTAACAATATGGAATGTTTCATGTTCTATTACTGACAATTGGCTCTGAAAGGATTCAGGAGTAAAATTCAACAGTGTTTGTTATTTCAGTCAAACGTATCCGAGGGACTCAAAGCAGCTGGAGTCAAGAACTTCCGATTTTCCAGGTCGACTTACTTAGCACTGATTCATTTAGACCCAATAAGTGACTTCTGTAAGACATGATGCAGAGAAAAAGAGAGCAACACTGAGCCATCTCACTGGGATCAAAACTTCCTTTCGTGAAAAGAGGTAAGAAACTTTATACTATTTAACATATAATGTGCTACATACGGAATTAGTGTAACTATAAGGATGATGGCAAAACATGCAATGTATATTAAATTTGGTTATTATAAACACATAAATTGTTCTAAAGCATTAAGCAAGAAAATGTCTTTAAGATGGCTAACTAGACAGATCATAAACCTTTTTCAATGGAAAGACATGCTGGATCACCTATGACTGTTGTGAGAAGCTTAGGTAAGTGAGTAGTAAGCATAACCTCAATTTTTCACCACCTCAGCCGACATCTCTCTTGTTCCTGTGGGCAATGCTCGTTTCTTCCTGTTTATCTTCAACAATTTTGTGCCCACATTGTTCCACACACCAGTTCTCCCTCTACACTGGCATTGGCAACACAGTCAAACACAAGCAGCCGTCTACTGTGAAACTCACTGCAGCGTGGTGACTGCCTCGCTTGTATTTGGCTTTGGTGGGTACCTGGATCTGAAAAAAAACTACCAGTTGGAACTATCTGTCAGCCCCCAGCTACTCTGTTTATATTGTTCTGGCAAGTTGCGCTGATTATGCCAGGCAGATTGGCTGTTTTACCTGCTTGCGCTGGCTGCTAGCCTGTCAGCTCCCAGCAGCTCTGTCTTTATCGTCTCGGGTAGCGGAGCTGGTGCTGCCTAACTGGCAGAAGCACCATCAGCAGCAGCCTTAGACTGCCTGTCTTTGTTGCATTTTCTCAGGCGTGGACTGGAACCACTAAAATGTGAAATAATCCATAAAAGCCACCATACAGGTATAATTGAAATCTGGCAGTCAAACTCTTTCGATGATGTCAGGATATGTATATATAAGTGAATGGTGAAAGTTGTTACAGTGGTACAGTATGGCCAATAAAGGCATGACATCCCATATGACTAATAGTAGAACCTTTTGAATATCAGCAAAGTGCTCCTTTAAGTTGGCTGACTTGGCAATAATGTATGTACCTCAGACAAGGCTGCGATTGCAGAGTGATTTTTCCTTCCAGACATACCAGGAGCAGCACACAGCTGTATAGTTCACCAGCATATGGATTAAATAAATACAGTCTGCACAGAGCTTGTTAACACTTGTTCACTTGGCTACAACACACTGTTGCAGCCAAACTGAACTAAAACACACACACATCTCCGCACACCCAGACAAAGGCACACACGCAAGCTGCATACACACAAACACAAACAGGTAGCCTCACACACAAGGAAACATCCTTAAATAGTAAATTTACTCAACTGTGTTGGTGTCTCATATACATACATAGCCTATATAGACTCCAACGCACATATGCACAGACTTGCACACACACGCTCAGACGGGTCCATAGACTTACATACCACTGAACCTCTGACTCAGACACACACAAACACACAGGAACATGCTTGGAGTATAATTCTGTGGTAATATATGCTGAAATACTGAACCACTAGTTGGGGTCTGGTCTCTAGCTATGTGGTCAGTTGCTAACCTAATCTGATTAATGGATTTCAACCCCAACCCTGCTACAAACACAGAAACGGAGGAAGATACATTGGTAGAACCTCTGAAAACTAGGCTGGGTCATTGCCCCTGCTTTGCCTAGTAACGGTTCTTAATCTGATTAATGGATTTTTCCCATTAAAGCACCCTTGAAAACCAGCGGTGGAAAATCAAAAGTGGCCAACAAATGCCAGCCAGTTTTGACTGTGTAAAGTTGTCCCTAGAGACAAACTGCACTAACAGGTGGATGGGAGGAGCAAGTGCATTTCAAAGGTGTTTAAGTAAAAATTCAATAAAACGATTCCTGTTGCATTGATAGCAGGGTCAAACAGGTGCCAACATTGTGTCAAAGCAACTTCTCTATTCACTTTCTCTTTATAAAAAAGACACAGTTAATGTTTTGTTTTTAAATTAAATGTATGTACTAGGCCTACTTTTTTAACAATTATCTTTCTGTTCTATCACTTTGGGTCTGGAAATGAATTGAGTGATACACATTTTCTGTATAAGTGTACTGCCTTAACTTATCCAGGCTATGCTATAAGACATACTATAAGCTGCAGGCTAATATTGGCTAACGAGTTTCTGCAACATTATACAGACTGATTATAAACCACAGGGAAAGTTAGAAGCCAAGTTGGGTGAATGTACGTGAAGCAGGCCTGGTCCATATATGGTTGCCAGATTTGACAAGGTTTTGGGACTGCAAACTTGGGGCCGATATGGGCAGAGAATGGGACATATGTGCTCCATGGACAGGGCCCAATGTAAAGTCATTCAACATGAATTTGGCATGAGTCTGGACAAAGTGAAGCCGTTGTTGGGTATGGAAAATGTTACTACTCGGGTAGTTGATTAGGCAATTTTCAGGCTAATATACCTAGGTTGTGGTATAAAACACATCAAAGCCTGCCACCTCAAGTTCATATAGTTACAAATAACTATAACACAAGAATGTAAACAGACACATAAAGAGCATGACCCACACACACACACACACACACACACACACACACACACACACACACACACACACACACACACACACACACACACACCTGTCACTTTGATCTTTGATTGATTCTGTGCCCTTTAAACAAGTCGATCATTTACAAACCAACAAATTAAGTCATTAATTGCCATGACAGCTGGCGACACCTCCTTTATTAATCTTTGTCAGCATAATTAGTAAGCCTTAATTGGAATTTATTAGAATTAATTGTTGTTTGGGATTTTGGGCGACAAAGAATAAACCTGCCGTGTGTGTAGAAGGGGCAAAGGTTTGATGCCCTCTGTACGGAATGATGAATGGGGTATGAAACACTGACACAAATATCTGTGTGTGTGTGTGTGTGTGTGTGTGTGTGTGTGTGTGTGTGTGTGTGTGTGTGTGTGTGTGTGTGTGTGTGTCATTGCGGCACAGCCTGCTGTAAAGTTGTAAGAAGATGAGCTCATTAAATACACAATGAACTACCTGTTGACCCATTTTATGCAAATAGGTCAACAGGTAGCTTACATACAATGAGACATACTAAACCAGGTTCTACTGTGACTCTTGGTGTTTATATGTGTGAGGAAGATCCAGGGTGACACACAGAGACAGACGGTGAGAGGGTGACAGAAAAAAAGAAAGAAAGGGATGTACTGACAGAAAAGAAACACATGGGGATTAACTGCCTCAGAGGAGCAAAACTTACAGTATCTGTGGGGCACTACATCACTGATATAAATGCCTGGATGTTTTAGTAATGTAATGTGTGTGTGTGTGTGTGTGTGTGTGTGTGTGTGTGTGTGTGTGTGTGTGTGTGTGTGTGTGTGTGTGTGTGTGTGTGTGAGTGTGTGTGTGGCATGAGAGTCAAACTTGCTTGTGGGCCTGACTGAATTGTCTCTACTCAACATTCCTCAGTTTTCTAAAACTCTGAAAAAATCTGCCAAATCTGACTTGTACTAGCACATCAAAGACTACATAATACCACAACACACACAGATGCACATAGAAGCATGCATGCACATTCACATGTGCATATACATAGTTGATGGCATGCAAACATACACATACATAGACACAGTTGGACACACACAAACACAGACCACAGCTAAAAGCATCAAGCAGCTCAAAGCAATCCGCCCTGCTGAATAACATCACCAAGCAAAGCCACCAATCCACATAATGAAAAACATACACAAACACACACAAACACACATGCACATATGCCCGCACTCATGTGCGCAAAAGGCCAGGACCATAAACTCAGAATTGAACTAATCATTTATACAAACACACTAAAACAACAGACATTCATAAAAATACACCAAAGCTCAGTTTAAATTCAGAAATTAAGGCAGTTTTAAAGAAACACAAATGATACCATCTAATGATCACACACATGTGAGCATGAACACAAAGTAAGCCAGAAACCCTCCCTGCATTTGCCCTTAAAAGGTTAGCTCACCCAATGACATCCACTTTCCCACTTAGCACTAACGGGATTTGGGCTTACAGAGTAAAAAAACAAAAGAGATTTTGGGAAATTCTTCTCAAAGACTTCTGTCACTATCCCAATATAATTCGAGTGAATGGACTTTTGTTTCAAAGCACTGAAAAAATACATTCGCAAAACTCCACAGCAACTCAACCAACTCTTTCCTCTATTACAGAAAACTCACTGTGGACACACAATGTGGTTTCACAATTTTTTCGGCAGAAACAGTTCACAATGAAAAGTGCCGAGACAGCAAAAAGAAAAGCACATGAGTGTGTGTGAGAAAGAAAAAGGAAACAGTCAGAGAGCGCTTCAGCATGCGGTGACACAGGTGTAGGAGGATAACACAGTATGTGCGACGCGTGTCCCGTTGGTACAACTGATGACAGAGGATAACAATCGAAGAAGTTCTAAACAAGTTGTGTGTGTGTGTGTGTGTGTGTGTGTGTGTGTGTGTGTGTGTGTGTGTGTGTGTGTTAAATGCACAGCTTTACAATAGCCCTGATTCAGCAAAATATGTTGTGGTAAAAGTACATCACGCTACACAACTATATTAACTCAAGTGCTTACTTTACAAAAATATACAAACTCATGCTCTGTCTTTCACACACAAAAGGGATTTTTCCTCATACAGTATAACTCAATGAAATGACTCACGCATACACACATAAAGGCAGACAGTTCAACATATGCAATATTTCAATAGAAGCAAAATATTCACACAGCTATAGTTAATGTACTCTAAACCACAAACCAATGCACCTTTGAGCTCACACTTACACAATAACCTCAACGGTATGCATTTTGCATTTCCTGTAGTGCAATAAAGTGTGCGTTTTCAAATGCATGAAGCAACACAAAACACTGGCCTGTTCAATTTGAACACTTAAGACGTCACGAACAAATGGATAAAATAAAGATCTTACATCTAATTTAATCTCACTTAATCCTAATCTTAATCTACATTAAATTAGCAGGTCAAATAACGTCCTGTTATACAACATCATCCTGTAACTGCAGGCTCACGATAGCTATTACCAATCCAGCAATCCTTTTAGGTAGGTTTACACCTCTGACTGGTATTTATTTAGCTTACCACTGCAGTAAAAGTTGTCAGTATTTGCAAGGCAAAATCAACACAATCATATAGGTTCACTTAACAAGACACGGCTGTCAACAATTACTTACATATTTTGCTCTAAGTACATATGATCTTACCCAGCCGATCAAACAGCTGACCAAGTTGCTACCATTAAACTTTAAGGAAGGAACTAATGAGCTCTGTTCCTCATGAGGTTAACTAAACCGGGGTGCAGTAGGCACAATGGAGGAGCGGTAAGGTTTGGTTAGTGGATAATAATCATAAAAACAGTTTTCCACTCTCACAAGTAAAGCAGCTAACACACAGTCACTTCCTCCAACAGTGATGACTAACAGCATCTTTTCAGAACACTTCTCCCAGTACCGTGCTCTGCATAACGCCGTTTTATCAACAGTCATTTAGTCTCAGTAAACTACTTCTCCCCAGCACCTATTCTAGAATAACGCTAATCTACTGAGCCCCACAAGCACACCAAAAATGCACACATACGCACACACACAAACACACACACACACACACACACACACACACACACACACACACACATTTTGTCTAAAATAACGAAAAGAAATTGTTTGAAATTTAGCCTAGTAAGGTTGTAATGTATTGTTTAATCTACATACATTAGAACAGAGCTAAAATAAATATAGATATACGACAAACAGAGATCAATTAATGAACAATAATTACATAGATCTCAAATTGAGCAATTGATGGTAATAAATAATAACCACAAAAAGTATGTTAAAATATGCAATAAAAAAGGTATATGCTCCCACCTTTTACGGAAACATTTAATTTAAACACATGATAAT
Source organism: Perca flavescens (assembly GCF_004354835.1). Lineage (NCBI taxonomy): Eukaryota > Metazoa > Chordata > Actinopteri > Perciformes > Percidae > Perca > Perca flavescens. Next base: position 15,801,041 of record NC_041344.1, on the reverse strand, counting down.
AAATTCTACTATAATTTTGAACTCATATAGCCTATAGTTAAGGTAATAAAAGTTCTTTTAAATAAAGTATTTAATTTTGTCAAATTTATTATGTCATATAATCCCAGTGATGGAGATAATGAGGGTATACATTATTAACCATAATATAGAGGGATTAATGGAAAGAAAAGACTGGATTAAAACAACTTCTGTCTTACCTCTGCTGATCATCAGGTTATAAAAACATCATGGCTGACTCCTGGCCTTGGCATCAGCTCTGTTGAAGCGGCTCGATTCGACCCTAAGCCGTGCCGGTCCGTCCAGCAGCAGCCAACAGTTCGGCTACTGTCCCTCCGTACTCCACGCAATAATGGGAAGCAGAAGCCAGGCGTCAGGCCCAAACTAATATCCCTCCATTTCTTTATCAGGTCCACGTAACTCCACACAGGTCCGTTCTTTGACTTTGGTTTAAGAAGGTCTTAAACTCCACGTAGCATCGGCTACCTTTGGTCCAGGGCCGTTGCTCCTCTTATGCTTAACAGCTGTGCAATGCAGCTTTGAGTTTGATCAAGTGTGTTGTAGATCCGTGTTCAAAATATTATGTAGGCTGCACTTCTTGCTGTCCAGTCTTTTTTTATTTTTTTGGTTCTGGTTTAGGTCCTCAGTCACAGTTGTCAGAGTCCACCATCACCTTAACAACCTGGAAAATGACAGAAAGACAAATAGCGTTAGAAACAAGCACATTCTGCAACATTTACTGGAACATATTGGAGCCAGACTTCAGACATTTTGTCCATATTTTACGTGTACGGGAAATGTTGTCCATACTTAAGACATCCAAACTGATGGTTGATCAAAGGTGTACAATACGCACAAATTATTTAGTGCCCTGCTAAAACCCCAGCCAGTCAAACTCTCTAATTGTCCCAATTTTTTTTTATCACCACAGTTGACAGCTGACAAAGCCTTCCACATGTGAAAATTGTTTTAAGGCCCCGGGATGAAGCCAAGCCACTGATTATGTATTTTAAAACGTCAAAATGTGTGTGCCATTGACAAGGGAAAGCACCAACAAGCTATTCTCAAATAAAGAAACCTGTTATTGCAAAAGTATTTTTTTTTCTTTCATATTTTTCTCTAAAATCTGCAATTAACGAAAGGAATGTTTGAAAGTTGTGAACCATCGCCTTTTTATAAAGCATGCAGTGAGCAAGGCCAAACTCAAGGGAGTTCAATGAATAGCAAACACTTCCTTACAACAAGCTTGTGTAGCCGTGAGGAAGGGAGGGGAGCATTATAGACCTGGTGCAGTGTAATGGCATCTATAACAAAAACGCTGCTAGTACGTACATACTCAATCAGCTAAAAATATTGTAAATATAGTGTTCAGTACAGTGTGCTGACAATAAATCAGTGACAAAAAAGCCACTAATAATACCGTAAAGAATTATTTCAAATTAGAAAACAATTACAGCCTGTGGTTGCAACCAGTGGCACCAGCATACAACTTCTCTCTTTCTCTGTATGTCTACAATTTTTACTCATTATTTCAATATTGATTGCTTCATGAATCAGAACAAAGCAGTCATCAACGAGAAATTTCCAGGAATTAATAAATAAATTCATTGTTGCATATTACGTTTCCAGAGGTTGTGGCCATTGACAATTGTATTTTCCCTATTTGGTAATGCTAGTGTTAAATGTCAGACTCTCCAGTTCTCAGTTCCCCTTTTTGTTGCCCCAACCACAGAAATCACCCAACCCTCTCTGTATGTACCACTCCTCTCTCTCTCTCTCTCTCTCTCTCTCTCTCTCTCTCTCTCTCTCTCTCTCTCTCTCTCTCTCTCTCTCTCTCTCTCTCTCTCTCTCTCTCTCTCTCTCTGCCACCCCTTCTTCTTCTTACCATCCATCTTGCTTCTCTCTCCCTCTCACCGCAAATCTAAATCTGAGTCGGTATTTATACAAAGCCATTTCCTCGGGTCAGTCTGTCTAGTGTGTGTGTGTGTGTGTGTGTGTGCGTGCGTGCGTGTGCGTGTGCGAATACTAGTGGTGGCTAAAAGACAAGTCACCCCACGCACACGTACACTCACATGGGCGCGTATACGTGCATACACACAGACACACACACACACACAAACACACACACACACACACTTCAAAACTATACTACTGTCTACATTTGGAACTTGTTTGCTAATAAAACCACTGTTTATCTTCTTTGTGTGTGTGTGTGTGTGTGTGTGTGTGTGTGTGTGTGTGTGTGTGTGTGTGTGTGTGTGTGTGTGTGTATGTATATCAAAAAGACTTCCTTTTGACATAACAGAATTATTCATTTTATATTGCCACTACAAATTGCACTACTGCTTATTTACTTTACATGTAAAGTAAATAAGCAAAACAACAAAAGAGCTGACATGGATGCAAAGGAAGGATTTTCATATTTAATATCCTAGGATACCTGTTGAGCGGTTTACCTGGCTCAGTGTGGTCCTGACCATCCACATGCAGTCTGACTTTGTTTGGACTATAGATAGAAAATTAGCACACCAGCTATTTGAGAACTGGAGTGTGTCATTATTTGAAAATGGATATCTGCTGTTTGAAAAGAAGAGAAGAAAAAAGATTGCTGGCATGAAAAGTAAAGCACATTATGAGTCATTACTGGTATTACACTATGAGTCATTTTAAAAGTCCCTCCCATTTTAAAACAGTAAGTTGCAACAGTGTTTTTGAGGATATAAACGTTATAGATAGACAAGTTGGGATAAAACTTATCATAAGTCTCCATGTAACCTTGTTCAGTGTCATTGTGATGTTTTCTCCAGGCAGTACACACACACACACACACACACACACACACACACACACACACACACACACACACACACACACTTCAGGTTATTAAAATGACGACTGACCACATAATAGCATTAGCTGTTACAGCTGAGAGAAAGTAAGAATGCTTTCTTCAAAAATGAAAGAAAAAAAAAAGAATAACTGGAGGGCGACTTACTCATTAGTAGTACTCACAACAGGAAAAGAAAAGGGAGAGAGAAGTTTTATTTTTCTTAAAGAGTGAGTGTGACTAAATATTTTCCCTGTGGAGCTCTGACTCAGTCGAGCTGCTGCTTACTCATTTACTTAATCGCTCTTTCCCTGCCCCTCTGTTTTTCTCCTTACCTCTTTTTTCTTTATTTCTCCACAATGACTTCTCATTTTTTCATTCTCCATTTCTCTATTTCTCTCACTGTTACAACTCTCATTTGCACATATCATGTCCATCAACTTTTAACTCTCCGGTTCACTTTTCTTCCGCTCCATCAGTCTTTCCCATCAATCCATCACTGAGCTCTCTGTTATTTTCATGTGCTTCTTCTGTCTGTTTTTCCAACTGTCATTACGGCTGAGATACCCCCCCACCACCACCACCACAGCCACCTCCTCCTGCGCTCCGACCCCCCTCCACGAATGTGTGTGGTCCAGTTCGACTATAGACCGTTACATTGTCCCAGACAGGTTGGACTGCGCCACTAACCGGCAGACGAGGGAGGGGGGCGGGGGGAGGAGATGGAGATGGAGATGGAGAGCGGGGGTTCCTAGGGAATGTTTGTTTTTCTGTTTCCAATTTGGTCCAGCCCGAGGAACTCCACACTCCGCTCTGTCTCAAACACACCATTCATGACGGCCTGACGTACATGATTACACACAAATACCCACTCACTAACTCTCCCTCGCTTACACGCACATATGTATGCATGTACCTATTTACACATGCTAAGCTGTCTCACTGCCAGCAAAATACACACACACACACACACACACACACACACACACACACACACACACACACACTACACATGCACACTGACAACCATCAAATTCATTTTCAATTATTTTTACCATGAAACACAAATCTTATCCTTTATCGTTTTCTGATTTGTTATTGCTAATGCCGTTTCAAATGACATGGTGGTCAAACTAATTATGCTCGTTTCTTCCTCGTCTTTCAGTGATTATCTCCCCCCTCTGTGCCCAAGAAAATGATTGTCTTTGAAAGGCCTTTTTGATGTGTCTCGCTGCATTTTTAGATGTTAAGAGTTAAGCTCCATGTTCCACCAATTAGAGCACAGAGAGCACATTGTTTCATATTCAACTCAACTGTTACATCTGAAATTGATTATTTTAGTCAGTTTTGTTGTTTGGATTTCAAATACACAATGCTGATCTTCATATGTAATAATACATGCAAACTTTAACTTTATAACTTTATCTTGTATCAATACAAACAAACAGAGCGGCCAACAGACAGACAGATATAAGGGCTTTTTCTTCTGATGCATATTGGTTTGTTTTTAGATGTCATGTAGTTTACTTCCACATTCGATCAATTACTCACTGGACAGACAGGAAACCACCCTGTTTTTTATTCAAACGTTACATATGAAAATTATAGGTTTATATGGTTGTTTTGATTGTTTGTATTTTAAAGTCACAAAGCGTGAAGTTTGAAAGTTCTAAGAAATATTTAAGAAAATCCAATATCGCAAGCAGACAAAACGGGATTGGCAAACAGATTTTTACTGGTTTTTAAAAGTTATAACATTGTGGGTTTACCTTCGACGAATCGCAGCACAGAAATAAAATATTTAACTTCACAGCAAAGCTCCATCGGAAAAAGAACACGATTACATTAGTTCATCGCCACATTTGAAAGTTATTTTTGTTTTGGGTGTGCCTCCTTTGCTTGTGTTCCAAATACATTCATTAGCTAGGGTAATCTAAAAAACCAAAATACATTGCATATATTTATTTAATTTACAAATGTCTGGAAGTTCTTAATTGGGTGTAATTGTTTGTTTTATGTTTTGAATGTCAAAACAAGACAACTAAATTGAACCTAGAGCACAACTATGTTTGTCCTGGATACACAGAAAGGCAGGAGAGCTAAAGTAGGTCTCTTTTTCAGCTGTTGACTCATCACTTCTGCAACATGGATTTAAGATCGAAAGCTGAATAAGAGGCAAAACAGCAGGCAAACACAGGAAAAAGAGATACATCTGTTCTTCATTGTTCCTTTAACATACTATGAAATTACCAGAAGCCTTTAAAATGTCCCAAAAATTAGCTTGAAATTTACATCATGAGCTAAAAGAAAAAGAAAAGAAAAAGCACTGTTTTGTATAGTTTTATCCAAATGTATCTCCTTCTATACCTATACCTTCTATATCTATACCTATATAGTTATGGGGATGGCAGTAGCTCAGTCCGTAGGGAGCTGGGTTGGGAACCGGAGGGTAGCTGATTTAAGTCCCCGTACGGACCAAATTACGTAGTGTGAACTGGTAGCTGGAGAGGTGCCAGTTCACTGCACTGCCTAGGAGCACTTGAGCAAGGCACTGAACCCCCAACTGCTCGGGGCGCGCATCTCACTATGACATCTCTCCATTAGTGCCTGTATAGGCCTGAAGTAGCATTTGGGTGTATTTCAGGCCTGTGTGAAATGTGTGTGTAACTGTAACAACAGAGTGTAATTTGTAATTTCCCCTTGCAGGATGAATAAAGGCATGTCTTCTTCTTCTTATTATTATTAATAATGATAATTATACATAATAATTATACATTATTATTACAGCTTTCTGTTATGTGGACTGATGGAAGAGGGGGGAAAAAACAATAGTTTTCATACGTTTAGAAAATACTAACATGATAGCTCCCAGCGGAGGACATGTCAGACCCCACTAACAGCAGTTGAGGAGCAGCTGACACTAACTGCTGATGTCCGTGTCAAAACGGTGTACTGATGACTGTCTACGGTTACAAACAGAATATTTCACAGTTCCTAATGAATTCCTTTTGACTGGCGACAACAATTCACAGTTCATATAAAAATTGGGCAAAAACAATTAGTCCATTAATTGTTTCAGCGGTCAGATAATTAATCTGCAATAATTTGTCAATTTTTCGAGTAAAACACTTCCTTCACTCGAGCTTGTCTAATATAAGGGTTTGCCGCAAACAACAAAAGAGCGAAGCAGAAACTCGTTTATCAAGTTTGATGTCATAACAGGATCGTGCCAGTGATTTTAAACTTTTGTGAACATCAATCAGAAACCTTGATAAACCAGATCTGAGTAGAGTTGGGCTGGGTTGTTAAGGTTAAAGTTAAGGGAGTGGTATGTCTCTTCATTACTGTTAGCAACGCCCTGAGCTTTCAAATTTTGCTCTGACAGACACATGTGCAAGTTCTTTCCCTGTAATAGATATGTTCCTCTTAGAGCCTCTTAACACAATTAAACAATCAAAGGAATGGTATCAGTCCACTTCTTCCTGTGGAGTGTGAATGTAGGTCTATTATTGGATGTACTAGATCTGAAGGCTGAGGCATGGTTCACAACGTTCAAATATGTCAAAATACAGCCAGTGGTTTTAGAATTATGACTTTTTTGTTTTATTAAGACTATTTTGGGGGATTTTGATAGCCGACAGTACAGTATAGTAGATGTCATGGGAGGAGAGCAAGGAATGACATGCAACAAAGGCCACCAGGTAGACTCTGAGCGACGATATTGTGGTTACATGGTAGGCGCATTAGACCATTCAACACTTAAAGGCGCTGACACACCAACCCGATTATCGGCCGTCGGACAGTCTGGCGAGGTCAGTGACTCGAGTCTGTTCGGTGTGTTATGTGCTGTCGTCAGTCGGAGGAGCCATCGGCCTTCATTTGGGGTCGATTTGACTTGTTGAATCGGCCAGTGGGCAGTCGGACTCAATGACCAATCTGATTGGTGGAGTGCTATTTCTCGCTTAAAATGTTTTCAGAAATACGTTTCGGTGAACTATTTTTGTAAAATACGAGATCGTATTCCGAACGAGCCGCCATTATGGTCTGGCTTTGAAATTCGGGAGAAGCCAGACCCACGTGATGCGATCGTCCAATCAGCTGCAGGTTTTAATTTTTTGGGTGACAATACAGATTAGCACCTGCTGTTATGGAGACATATTACGCATGCGCAGAACGTATGCTCAAGCCGGCATCGCTTCGGTGTGTTCCGAGGCACTTTCTGCTGACGCTCGGTCGTCGGGTTGGTGTGTCAGAGCCTTAAGACACCCCGGAAATATCACAGACTTAAATAACCGTTCATGCTGGCCGCTCAACGTTTTACAATTTGCCATCTATAACTCTTAAAAGGGGAAATGAAACTGTTCTTCCGGTCATGTTAAAAATTAGATAATTAAAGTAAGTGCACCTCTAAAATAGCTGTGTCCTTTTTCTCTTTATTTACTAAAATAACAAAGGAACAAAGTTTGGCAAAGGAACAAATAAATGATAAAGGATTTATCAAAGTTTTTGAACTGGAAAGAAAAGGTTTTTGTAGCTGCTACAGTCAGAAATGTAATGCTCTCTCAGATTGGTTAACTGCTGCTGTGGCTGGTAGAGGAGCTAAACTCACCAACCAGAGTCAGTGACAGTATCCGCATTCGCCTTCATGAACGGTGTTAATGTCTCGCCTTGATGCACGATAGTAGCAGGAAACCGAGAGCTGCATAAATCAACACGGGACTGTTGATTTTGACCTTGCTCTCCACAGCTAAGACGCTCATACATCAAAAATAATGGGAGAACAAACGCTGCTTCAGTGGTAGTTGTAGGCGTAATGGAAGGAACTAGTAGCTGCATAAATCAACATGTTGATTGTTGACGCTTGCCTAGCTATCCTTTCCCCCAAAATACGGAAAACAAACTCCAGCTCTGCCAGAAACACACATTACTTCTCACCAGCCTTTGCAAGTCTGCCAAGCATATCTGATTATTTTAAAGTAACACACACACACACACACACACACACACACACACACACACACACACACACACACACACACACACACACACACACACACCCCTGTATGCTGCGCATGTGTCATGGTTCGGTTTGTCTGTCTGGGTAAGCTCAAACATTACATCAGACATACACGCACATCTACGGACAGAAAAAGAAAAGCTAATACACTAGACCATGCACATGCTGCTACACACTCACAACATCTCTCTCTCTCTCTCTCTCTCTCTCTCTCTCTCTCTCTCTGTGTATACACACACACACACACGCTCTTTCCACTCCTGGAGTATCGGACGTTTCCTGCAAGCGGCCGGCCCGACGGGAAAAAATGTCTGGACAAACTTAAAACGCACGCACACACGCGTACTGTACAGACACACAACGGAACATTTTCAACCCACAATGTTGACTTTATATTCCTTTCCAGAGCCCTTCTATCTGCGCGCTGGCCAAGTGAAGCAGCGTTTCCCTGTTGAACACTACCGGGAAGCAAGACTGGGAGGTTTCAGGGCCTCAGTGATGTCAATGCAGAGCTGGACTCCATTCAAAAACTGGAATTGAATAAAAATTCCAAGCCAAATATGATCATACTATCAGTGTAATTCTTTTAATGCTGAATTTTCACAGCAATGAAAACATGCTTTAATGTGTCTCAGTGTCTCAATCAAAGATACTTGTAGCGTTTAAGAGGTATCAACTTTCCTTTGATAGGATTCTCCTGTAAAGCTACAAATCTGATCTAGTGACTGAATGCCAAAGTATGTTATACTTTCCTGGACTGCAGCAAGGAATGTTTCCAATGATGCGATGGTAATTTGCAAAGAGAACTCTTGAAATCGAGAACCTGACTTAACGCCATAGAGCCATATCATTCTTAACATAGTCAAGGGTTAACATTCAGATTTCACAAACCATATTTAAAGCAAAGTATTACTAAACACAATACTAAATAGCTGCAACTATAACTGTGTGCTTCAGACCCCGTCACACCAGATCCTGTCAAAATGCTCCTGTAGTGGGGCGCCCTGGTAGCTCACCTGGTTGAGTGTGCGCCCCATGTACAAAAACTCAGTCCTTACCGCAGAAGTTACCCTTTGCTGCATGTCATTCCCCCTCTCTCTCCCCTTTCCTGTCTTCAGCCCAAAAAATTATATAAAAAAATAAACAAATCTCATGTCTTTTTGAGGCAGAGGTTTGAGCTCCAGGTTGGTTTCCTCCAGATTTTGGAGGCAGAATGACCCATACATGACTATAATGTATAGTTGATTTTAATGTCACGATTCGATAAAAAAATAAATGTTTCAACAGGGACAGCAATGCCACAATAAGAGCCACTAGATAGGAGAAGGGTACTTTACAACAACAGTTTGAGTTTCTCAGAGGTTTTTTTTAATGGCGCTATTGAATGCACCATTAGTTTAACGCTGTGTACTTGAAGGCACCATGGAGTCCCGTCAGAGCCCATATGCTTTGCCTATGTTGTTTGTTTACATAACTCACTCACAGGGCAGGCAAATGTGACTTCAGGAAAACAGGACGATTTTCTGTTGATTCTCCGTCATCTCCAACTGCAGCAGTGGCCATGGTGTCTAATAGTCAAGCTGTGGGCTACTGGTAAGATAGTGTTACCCTCTGTCTTCAGCTGCATGCTCTCAGCTGCAAGTTACGCTCTTTCTGTTGTTTTTTTCCTTCGGACGTGCGCAAGTAAGTCGGTGTTGAGAGAAAAAACACTGGGAGAATTAACCAATCCTGCTTCTAATTTCGATTTAAAATCGAATTTGTGACACCCTTCACTTTTTAGACCACTGATGCTAACTCATCTGCTCAGATCTGTTACTTTTCACACCACATGCTGTTTTTCTTTACTCCTGTTTTTTTCCGTCTTTCCGCTTTCATCTATAAAATTGAACGCTGCCTCATTCTTCAGTATTACTCAGGAGAGACTTTCTACATCCTCAGAACACTTTACTTCATAACCCCACATGTATAGTCTAAGTGAAGTTGTTGGCCTGGGGTGCAGTATCACTGGAATATATCCTGAATAACACAGCAAGAGGCACTTGTTTTATCTTATCCTTCAAGACATGACGCCATTTTTAAAGCTGCTTTAAGTACCAGGCAAGATAAAGCTAGATCGTTTCCCTACTTCACACCTTGCCAAACTAATCCTGAATATATTTTTATTATTTGAATCACAAAAACATGAGGAGCACTTGTTTTCACTTATCTCACAACAGACACATCCCTTGATGTTTTATTTAAAAAATGTTAAAACATGCATTAAGTGCACCTCAAGGATCGGAAAGGACAAATTATCTTATATTTTACACACCGGTATACAAATTGTAGATGTCCAAGCGACTGAAAGAACACAAGACAACAGAGGGAGTGGCTGACTGAAGAGATCACAAAAGTTCCAGTTCATATGTCAAGGCACGTCTCCTGCCCTGGTTTCTTGAAACCTCTACCAACCAATGCTCTTCAGTCACTGAACAGACATTTGTATAATCTAATCATTTACTCCTCTAAAAGAGCAAGATAGAGAAAAGGTTAGAAAAAAAAAAAACGTGAGCGAGAGATTCTCACAGCTAGGTAAAATCGGCCACTCAAGAAAAAGGAAGAGGAAAACTTGTGTGTGTGAAGCACTAAAAAGCCCAAAAGCCATGTTGCAGAACAAACGCCATGCCCCCCACTGTGCTTTTCCACCCCACCCCAACACACACACACACACTCACAGGCCTGAAGTAAATTTAACTGTCAGCCGTAAAGTTTTCGACTATAGCAAGTGATCGTTCCCCCCCTTTTCCCTGCCCCACTTTTCCTCCTCCCATTCCTGTCTATGTAAATGGGTTCCTCATCTGTCCTTCTGTCCATCCCTACTTCCCTTGTTTATTTACTTTTTTACTCTATTTCCACCTTATTGATATAAGCAATATCAATTCCTTTTCTAATCATGTCGATCACAGCCTAGATTTTATTATTACCTTGTCTCACTTCCTTTCTTCTTCCCTCCCTCTATCCATGAATCTATCCATCCATCTATCCCTGTCTGTCTCTCCCCACTCCACAGGCCAACACTAAGCATAGACACCTCTCTTTATCCCATTTTTCTTTATTTCCTACCTCCCCAGAAATGAAAAACTACCATTTCCCTCTTCTTCATCCATTCTTCCTTAAACCCCACCCCCTACTACCCACACACACACTTCTGACTGTGGGCCTCTGACACCCACCTTCTCCTCTCCCCCCACAAAAGTCTCAAAGACCCCCAGATGTGCTCCCCCTTAATTTCCATTTCAAAAAAGAACCACCTCCCTTCCTCCATCATCCATCTAACCATGCAACCACTTGATCACACACACACACACACACACACACACACACACACACACAAGACATTTCAGAAAACACACTATTGCCCACTTCTCAGCAAGTAGACATCATTTCTTTTTCGTGAGACAAAATTTAAGAAAACAAACATGCTGCACACTGTCTATTGTCAATACTAGCAAGACTTCCCCTTTCAGAGTTATTTTTTAAACATGCTGACCATCAAAATTATTATTTATCCACAAACATGCTGATGGTAACAAATTTAATGAATCTCCGGTCTTCAAATGCTGGTAATGACCCTGCAGATGAGTCCTGATATGGTTATCACTTAAGGCTACTTGGATAGTGTTTTAAAAAGGATGTGGTTTTGATGTATTGCCTTAAAGAATAATCTGCAAAAACTGCAAAGCCTCATTGTTGCAATTAGTACAACTCTCTAACCGACCTAATTTCAGACACATCGGTATGTTTGATGAATGCATTCCTCAAGAAAAATAGAGCCTATTTTATTTAGATCTTCCTGCACTTATGTTAAATAAATAATACTCAGTCACAATCCATGGATTTGTGTTTATTGGTTAAGATTCAATATAAGAGGTCCACTGTGAGGATGGGAAATTAGGTGTGGAAATTGGTTGTTATGTAAAATGTCCAAAAATACTGTATAATGCCATCGCAGTTTCCCAAAGCAAAAAGGTAAAGCCTTCAAATGTCTTGTTTTGTCCAATCAGCAGTCCAAAAGCCAAAGACATACAGTTAACAGACATTGAAGACAAAAAAAATGCTTTATAAAACAATACAGCACCAAGAGTACATTATCCTAAGTAACTTCTTACAGTGCTATGTCCAATGATGCAGATCAACAAAGGACTGAAGGTCTCTAAATCTGATCACTATTCAAACACATTCAATAGTGTGCAGACACCGAGACGTTGCCATTACAATTTTACATCAAATAATTCCCTACATTAAATATGATACACACACATTAAACTAAAGTTCCTGTACCAGGACAAGATTCCACACCTTTAAATATGCAGATTAATCACTCTTAACTGCTGTAAGAGAAGATGAATCCCTGCTTCTTTCAAAGTTGATGTGGTTTGAAGCGAAGCCCTGAGGGCATCAGCTCAAACTGTCTGCAGGGCTGTACCCTCTAAAGCCCAAAGCTGCTACTGCAGGATCATTTTACACAGAATCAGAAAACCAAGCTCAGCCCCATCGTGCAGAGAACAGGTGAGACAGTTAGCTGTATCTACATTAGAGTGGTTCTTTCAGATTTGGGAAGAAATGTCAAGCTGGACCAGAGGCAAGTTGGAAGAGTGTCATATCTTCCTTTGCTTGCTTCCTGATGTCTCTATGCTAAGGAGCAGCTGGCCAGGGTTACATGAATAAAATAACAGAACAGGCCAGACTGGCCATTCATAAATTACTCCATGCTTAATCCTTATTTTAAGTTTTTTTTTTTCTACAGTCCAAACAGACAAGTCCAAACAGTCCACATGGCCAGAAGCAAGCGCAACAAATCTGCAGAGGCTAGTGTCGCTATTCGATTTAATGAAAAAAAGGACATACATGTTAGTCATTTAAATCATAGTTTTAATTTGACGGGACGCCATAAAAAGTCTGCCCCTTATTACAGACAGACAAACACACACGAACGCTCACACTGACAGACACATGCATGCATGCACACAGAGTGAGGACAAAGACTACTTTGAAAAGTTACTCAGCCACCAGATGTTTTAGCCAGATCCCAGACTACAATACTAATGGAGTAGTACGTGTGTGTGTGTGTGTGTGTGTGTGTGCGCAAGAGAGAGCCCAATAGTTTTAACAGCGGCAAAAATGTATATAACCCAGGGTTAATATTGTGTGCACATTTACAAGAGCACAGAACTCAAAACACAAACTCACCCATCCAGGACATAAAGATCTAATGCTATACTGTATGAGTGCACGACATGTGCTAGATAAAAAGGCATGTTTGCCACAGGAACGCCACATCAAATGTTGGAACAAATCTTACTGTGACTGAGAAAGATCACCATAGCAAAAAAAATTTCAGTGTGTATTCACACTTGAAATTAAACTTAATTGCATTCTCTGAACAAGCAAATTAAGTATTTTGACATTGGTATCAGTGTGATCAAGCACACCCGACGCTAACAGTCTCTTTTTGGTCGGTACAGTAAGAATAAGAGAAACAGAGATTTAGAGATAAAGAAATGGAGTGAGGCAAAGCAACACATCCGTCAGCTAAGCAATTCAAGTGTGTGTGTGTGTGTGTGTTTATGTGTATGTGTATATGTGTGTGTATGTGTGTGTGTGTGTGTTGTGTGTGTGTGTGTGTGGGGGGGGTTTCTTTGTTTGACTGTTGACAGAACAGACAGTTAACCTTCAGCACAGAAACAATCAGTTTAATCATAACCAAACTGCCAATGAGACAGATTTGACCTCGACGGAAGGAGATAAGTGTTGCTAGACTGTAACAATAACTGATAGCCATGTCTGGAGATGAATGCTCTCCAATACTGCAGGCTAAACATGAGAAGTTGTGCATGTCTGATTCATTGCTGATATACAGCAGGAACGGATGCCATATTAATGAAATATATTGAACTACAAAGGCTTGCAATCCCCTGTGAACAGACAACATCCACATCAAAAAAATACTGCTTTAGTGATCCTGAAGAAAACTTCTGATTTGTCCTGATAGTAGCTTAGGGAAAGGTGATGTAAAATACAGTTCCCGTCTGTTGTACACATGATGTAACCTTTTGATAAATACCAATCTTTAACCTGTAAAAGTGGGAAACACGACAAAACAGGTGGATGTGTCGATTCACAGTGGGCAATTTTCCCACGTGCATGAAATCAAAAAACTTTCTTTCGTTCAGAATTAACTGACTGTGCCCTCACTTTGGAGTGAGACAACTTTTACCCGAGTAGCTTACTCGATAAAAAAAAAAAAAAAAAAAACACTTCTACTTGAGAAAGGTCTCGCTGAATTAAGCATACAGTACTTGAGGAAAATGGTTCAGTACTCTCTCCATCTGCGTGTCGCACAGTCTTTTCAGCTTCAACACAAAGAAACTTGCAACATGAATCACATTCAAATTCATGCCACTTATGCCACTGTCACATTTTTGGTAGATCATTTTCACTGTCTGTCTGTCTGCTGGGTGAAAACTGGAAGAAATTACAGATGGAGCCGAGCTCACGGGAAGACTTGAGCGCAGTATACTAATGTAATCATACAACACCACAAGTTTGAATGCATTTTCACAGCTTCATGTTACAATCACTCTTTGTATAGGCTACTGTTCTTTATCTCCTCATTGTACTATACTGTCTGATATACCACATATATACAATAACTTTATACATTGAAGTGACTAAACTGGCTTTTGAATGTTAGAAAACATTTAGAAAACCATCATCTCAAGTCTTAATTTATGTTCTGAAAAGAATACCAGAATTACTTTGAGATATTGTTCATTTATTTATTTATTTCTACTGCTGGTTTCTTTTCTCCCAAAACACTTGAAATGCATGCCATATGTACTTACATGTACATACTTTTTTCTTTTTTTTACTTTTTAATTTCTCAATACAAACAGAGTTAAAACAACTTCTTGAAACACTGTTAACAGCAACTTCCTAAATATAAAGACAAGTATATGGCGTGTAAAAAAAAGTCTTTAGGGGATACTATCCTGACATAGACTTCCAAAACTCCCTGTTGGTGTCCCTGTAGTTTGGCAACAAGCAGAGCTTAATAATACTGTACAAACTCGTGATAGGTAATAAAACTAAAAATAATCTCTGACAGATTCAAGCTGCATGTTTACTGTGATGGATTATCTTTTCAAGTCAAATTGGCTTTTCTGAAAGTAGCAAAACAAGCTCGAATATCCTCTTCTGTATACTGACACCACTTGGATTATTGTGAAAGAGAGAGGAAACTTAAGCAAATAGAACAAACAAAAGCTTCTGGCTACCGTGTTTACACTGACATTGGAGTATAAATTATAGGAAATAATCATGTCCAAAAGAAAAAAAAAAGATAAATGTAACTATGAGGTCCTGATGTGACAGCTGCAAGTATATTTGGCCCACTCCACAAACCACAACCTCATGAAATACTGTAGCTATAAGAAAAAGCAGTATTGGATCTCAATCAAATACATTATGCAAGGATTTAAAATTTAAAAAGGGCAACTCCCCAATTACTCATCTCAATTGTGAAATTGATTCCCCCCTTTATGATTTTTGCTGTGGGTTATTGTAATTCGACTTTACCTTTTAATGTAGAGCTCCATTTTCAAATGTGAAACCATTAAGGAGGAAGGTTTTATTGAGTATTGCCACAACAAGAGCTACAATGCCAGTGGAAAACATAAGTCAAACTAACTTGTAATGCACCACCCGAGTGTAAAATAGGCTGACAGACTTAGTCTCAATAAAAAACTATTTAGGTACTATCATCTTATAATGCAGAGCTAATGTAAATAATTCAGGGCCTCCAAACGTTTCTTATTAAGATCTCTGTGCCACCAACATTTAAAACACATGGAAGTCACATCAATGACCTAACACACTCTACTTTGTTTCAAGATAGACAACTGTTTATAGGAAAGCTACATGTTTCTCCTAATGGCATTCAATCATAAACATTTGAGCTTTTCCTTTGTGAAACCCTTCAAACCTGGAACAACACCTGTAGTATCGCTTGGAGAAAGGTGGAAGCAGAAGGCGAGCAGCAACTCAAAGGCACTCGTTTGGGACTTGGAAAATGTGGAACTTATCGCTGTATGATTAAAGCACAAAGTCATAATTGTCTAACAAACGGCGCATATGTGGAAACTGCCACTGTGTAGTAAACGTGACAAAATCTTTCCAAACAATACTCTCATATTGGAAACTGCGGCTCACTTGCTCACGGTTGAGCAAATGAGAATCGATTCATTTTCAATAAGATCTTCATTTACTTGAAAGTTAATTGAACTCAGGAACAAATCATCCACTGTGTTTTACATGAGATCCAAACTCACATGAAATGTGATTGATAACTAAACGTCTGGGTGCACAGGAAGCATGAGCGTGTTAAGTGCACTGCTGCTGAGTCAAAGCAGTCAGAGCTCGCAACTCATAACACATCACACAACAAACCGGCAGGTTTCTCAGACGAGCGAGCTTTCGTTAACTGGCTCAGGTGCCACAGTTACTGTATGTTGACTAAAAATTGGTTTCCAAATCTTTCTGGTACCACTAAATACATGACATGTCAATTTGGAAACAATGTCATCTACTGTATGTTTCAGAGACTGAACTGATAGTCGTAGAAAGAAAGTTACAAGGAGCGAGCAGGCGTTACGGCGTTACGGCGTTTGACCATACAACCTTTTGGTAACGGCACAGTCTCTACAACCACAAGACCATACTGCTGCCTGTGTCAGCACCTTCCACTGGTGCCTAAATCCGCTGAACCACCACGTTATCAGTCTCCACTGTATAGTGACAGAAGGATTATTTACTCTCTTGGATCAAAGGAAGAAAAATTGTCCCATATTTAGGATTTGTCTGTCCAAAAAAAAAAAACTACAAAACGGGGGGGGAAAAAAGAATAATTTCCCTCTAAACCAAGACCATGTGCTCATTATCTGAAGCAGGCCGTCTAAAAGACAGACTTAAAAGTCTAAAATAAAACCAAAGACATTAGAGACAAACTCAAGCCTAAACAAGGCTGTACTAACCACAGACAGAGAGTGGGGATGACATTTTGGGCATTTAGCAGACACTCTTTTCCAGAGTGACTTCCAGTAACTGCAACAGGAGAATAAGCTCAAATCCCTGTATCACCCATGTTACAAGCAGCTTAAAATAAAGCAATGAAAGAGGCAGAACAATGTGCCCAGACAGTCAAATAAGTTCAAAACAACTGTGTCTTTGAGATACGAGCAAAATAAGAGACTACTTCTGTGTAATATAGAAGTGCGATAGAAGTGCGAGCTACAGAGCTATGAGCCAAGAGAGCCAGAAGCCTTGCAAAAAGTTTTTTTTCTTTAAATAAACTATCCGTAACAAATTATGTTTCCCTTTATCTGAACTGCAGGCAGGTTGAGATGAATAATGGCTGATTGCTTTAATAGAAGCTATCTTTTACTGCTTATTGGAAAAAGTGAGAGTTAAGACAATGCACGTTCAGAAATAAATGGGATCAGAAATGAGAAATAAATGAGAGTTGTGCATCCACATAAAGAAAAATACTTAAAACTCTTGAGGAAAAGAACATCCTGTCCCCTCTGATCTATGTTTGAACACTATATGATCTGCTTTACTGCTAAGATCGCCGAAGCACAGATTTTATAATCACAGGAGCTTAATGGTGAGGTATGGAGATGTTAAGTAAATGTCAGCTGTGAACACATGTGCTATATTATTTGAGCAAAGCTTTCCAGACAATTATCTGACACATTAAAATACACACACACACACACACAAAAGTGAGAAGCAAAAGTTAAATAAAACAGTAAAATCAAAGCGTTTAAAAACAATTGCTCCTGGTGCCACTTCAATCACAATTAACAGTTAGGCTACTTGAACTGAACATTGCAAAATATCCAGCTCTTTTCTGTTATCTCCTCAAATCAGTCAGACAACTTGTTTTTCACTTTCTCACACTTATCTGTGGTGGGCAACAGGTCTGTGAATGAGATTATTTGCTAGCATGTTGATATGCCATCCGCCCACAGAATACCAGTTTACAGAACAGCAATAATAAGCCAAGATTAACTGAACTCAGTCGTCTGTTCCTCATGTCGAACATCAAAACAAGCTGAAACAGGGCACGACACTCTAAGAAAGGACACGCGTCAGTCCGGCCCAGAAGGAGAGAGACAGCAGCGACTGAGTGACTGAGGTTATGGCAGGAATTGTTAGTTAGCAATCTCCTCACTAATCACAGCTTTTAGCAGGTAAATAAATAAACTAAACTCACCCAAAACTCAGAGAGTATCATGTAGAGAAGGCAAAGTAAAAGTTTTACAGTTTTAGAAACTTATATCAATCCTGTAAATTAGTTTTTCTGTTGCTGTATGGGTTCTTATCTAGAGTATGTGAAGTTACTGATTTAACTGTGTAATGTTCACAGTCCCGTCAGGTTTCTACAACATCTCCAGATCGTGACCCGCTATTTGCAAAATAGTTTATAGCATTTATATCATATAGGCTACACTTTGGCTCCTTTTGTTTCATGCTTTCTTTGCCTATAATTTCAAATTGCAGGTAACTTTGTCTTTTTTCAAACACACCAATATTAAGCATTTTCCCAAAAAGAAAATAAACAAAAAGAAAACTCTTTTGTACCTTGATAATTATCAATTATAATGACTAGCATTACAAGTTTGAGAAAATTATGTCGCATAACAAACTTTCTCTTTCTTTCCAAACTCTTTTATGACCATGATGCTTTCTTTGAGGAAGTAAAATCACTCACATGTCCACCAATGAAATCACCAGATTTTTTTCCCCAGAAAAGCTGTTTGGACTGGGTTAAAATTTCCTTTTAAACTCATCTCAAACCGGCCTTTGTCCCTTGTAACACAGCACTACTTTAAAAAAAGACCAATGACAAATGCATGGCAGCCCACAAAATCACTACAGTTGTTCCTCATGTCTTACAGAACATCAAACCATCAATAAAACACAGGAGATGCATTCCAGCTAGTTGAACAGGACATTTCTGACTTCCCTCACTACACGTGTTCTCTCTCTCTGTTTCTGTCTCTCTCCCTCAAAACTTTCTCCCTTCCAAGTTCCACCGCAGAGACTTCACATATTGCAGCCATATGAGTAAGCCATGGCTGTCTCCACGGCATATACAGACACACACACACATAAAGGGAAAAGCGCTGTGCTCTCTCCCTCTCTGTCTCACACACACACACACACACACACACACACACACACACACACATAAGGGAAAGAGTTTTACAAGCAGAGGTTCTCTTTAGGAAGTCGTCAACTGTTTTGACGTTTAATAGCAGCTACGAACAAGGCCGTAAGATACAATAATATCCAGTGTCTGGAAAGAGGAACATTTTAAAATGTTACAGATCTTGGCTGACATTGCTAGATCACATTTTTACTCGTTTTAAAGAATCTTGTGAAAAGTTTGTAAAAGTTTATTAAAGGCGTATTACATGCATGACATCTATGGATATTAGTTGGACGTACAGATATTGATCGTTTCTAAGGGAAAAACGTTAACGGACAAGATGGACAGGACAGCAAAGTCTGGGAAATAGTTCCAACTAAATTAAAAGTTGATGTCAGTTCAAACTACGCACTTGATCCTGATTTACTTACAAAGCCAGATGGGCCATTGTGAGTATCAAACTATTGAATTGAAGTCATCCGTGTCAGGTTACAAAAAAGATAAAGCAGTAGAGGAACTTGATTACATCCATAGGAATTTGTGGAACTATAAAAAATTTAATATGACCACATTATGCATGCAAATGGTAAAACATTGTTTGAAAAAGTTACACATGAAGCTGCACATCAAGGAAGTTTACTGAATTTGTGTTGTAATATTGCAAAAAAAAGTTTCATAAATCATTTTGCTCATTTGTATTTTTGTCTATCTAGTGATCCCTAAACCAGCTTTAGAGATGCGTGTGTAACCTCTCCATACTGCTGTGGCCGAGAGTACAAAACTTGCAAAAGTTGTCCGAGAATCTTTTGTAACTTTTAAGGAAATGTTGGAACTTTAAGTGAGTGTTTAAGATATTAATATAAAATGCTGTCTTACTTTTAAAAGTGATTTTTTTGTTATCTAAATATCTGCTTGACACTGCAATGCCGTGAAGGTAAAGATGTAGATAGACATGCAGCCAGCAAAAGTTTGGCAACTTTACAAGGTTATCCAGTGAATAAATAAATTGATAAACCACTTAATAAAACACAAACTGCTAGCTTTTCAAACGACTGTGAACAAGTGTGGGGTCAGAGTAAAGTCTCAGGGGCCTGCTCTGCTGTTAAAAAAAATGACTGAGGTTATCTGTTGAATAAAAGTCGGTCCACACATAAGCAGTTCTTTAGGGGCCAGAATTGGAGAACTGTGAAGGACTATGTAAAAAGCTTCCTTGCAGTGTGTGCCTCATTGTACTGGCTTCACATACTCTGCTCTCCCCACAGAGTTGTCATGCCTACCCAGCTCCCTTATCTCAAAGGAACATCACAGTTTCTTACGACAGAGGGGGGGGACTTTTTCAAAGTTGAGTGGAAATCCAACTCGGACTTCCCGGCATCACTCATGAAAAGTTCAACAACAACAACAACAACAACAAATAAATAAATGCGCGTTATTTCTACTTCAGTTGATAGGAGAGGTTGTTTGTGGATCTTTTACGACAATTCACATCCACCATGCGCTCTCGAGCTTCCTAACAATGAAAGAGGTGCAACTAAACAGCGCCATATCGGCTGTAAACCACTTGACAAACACAATCTCTTTGATCCAGTGTCACTTCTTTTCCACTGTTAGCCCAATAAACTACAAGCATCTAAACGCGTTCATCTTTCAACATAAAGCTCTTTCCTCATTTTCTCTACGACGTGCGTCATTCGGATGACCAAGAAATCTGAACTTGAGTATCAAGTTTGCAGTCAGAATAGTAATGAAAAAGTTATCAATGAAAACACCCAGAAGTATCCCACAGTAGTTACACGACAGCTACATTGTAGGGACAAAATCACTCCAAGCCACCGGCGTCTAGCAACTCAAGTCAGGATGCCGCTTATCGTAAATAATGCCAGAAAACAAGAAACAAAACTTACAAAAAAAAACCACAAACCTACTTGAGGCGACTAAGTCACTCCACGTCCCCTTGCTGTTGGCTTCAAACTCAGTCTTAAATCAAAGCAGTAGCCGTCCCCAGTAGCCCCCAATTTGTATTTGTGTAGCGTTTGGGTGTCCTAACCTAAATGTAAATTGCCATGTGAATTCAAAGCGGTGCTGCTCTTTTCCTCTCTCTCATTCAGCAGATCCCTCTTTCCTTACCGACGCTGCTCAGGCCGTTAGTTACATAAGACGCAAACCGACTGCTGCCCGTCGTAAAACTACTAACGGCTAACAGAGCAATATTTTGTCTCCTAAACGCACCATTGATAGTCCTGGCGTCCTTTTAGGACGAACAAATTTCATCTTCCCACTTGTCCGAGAGCATGCAATTCGCAAACTACAACTCCAACCGTGCATCGTCGATACATTATTCCCCCCGTTTACAATGCCACTGCACCAACTAGTAGAAAGGGCTGTATGCATGGTGTGCATTTGTGTTGATAGTGTTTCTTTTGGTGCTGCTTACCTGTTGATCAAAATAAGCATTAGCCTCTTTTCTCTCAGTGTGTGTCTCTTTCAGCAGCCTGTTAAGATGGTGGCTGGCTGGCTGGCTGGCTGGTTGGCTGGTTCGTCTCTTTGTGGGGTTTTTGTTTGTTGATGATGTCGGACGGGGTGACAGTGTCTTGGCTGTCTCTTTTTTTCTTTGGTCTGAGAGGGAAAGAGAGATAGTTAAGGCTTCACGGCAACACATTAAACTAGGCTGATACCGACTGATTAGTGAGATTGGCTCTGGTATTGCAATATTCCGATGTTATAGTATGTTATTTAGCCGCCCAGAGCCCGGATTTGCTGGTCACAGCAAACCAAAGCAGAGTAGCTCGTTATCTGTTATTTTTTTGTTCAGACTAGTGTTATCGCTTTGCTGTGACAGGACCTCTCCGCCTGTCTCTCTGTACGCTGTGGGCATTACGTCAGAGGAGGAAGACATAGCAGCTCTATTAATATCAAGAAGCCACCCGAAGACTGACTCTTAAAGTGACACACACTATAATCTCACTTATTTACACAGTTAATACGAAACCAAATCAACTACTCCACTAAAATCAAGAACACTGACTCTTAAAGTGATACACAGTAATCTCACTTATTTATACAGTTAATACTAAACCAAATCAACTACTCCACTAAAATCAAGAACACTAACTCTTAAAGTGACACACACACTGTAATCTCACTTATTTATACAGTAATACTAAACCAAATCAACTACTCCAGTGGATTTCCAAAGTGGGGTACGGGGATCCCCAGGGGTCCTTTAGAGGGTTTCAGGGGGTTCACAGCTAAAAGGGAATTAGCTTTATTATTTTCACTATAACTCCATCCATAGGCAACACAATGAGAGAATGTCTTCTCGTATCCTCTCTCTGGTGTCAAGAGTTTTTTCAACTGACCGCTGCTCTCCCTGTGCTACCACAGATCTTCTTGTTTTGTTGCGTTGTTGAGAAGTAAGACACGGTAACTTTACTTGGGTTTTGAGCTACAGCACTGAAACTTACACTGTACATTTAGTAAACTGCAAATTTATTCGCTGCTCCAATAACCGACAGCTTGTCTGCTCTGAGCTCTTCCACCGTCACTCTCCCTCTCACGTAGACACAGAGCTATTCCTGAAGGAGCTTCCTTGGTCTTATAACACAAAGATAGCCTGCCAGAACTTCCTGTATGTGGTTCGAAAGTCCGAACCATCCAAAAAATGCTTTCACGCTAGAAACGACCCAAACCTTGGTTCAGTTTGATCCGCACCAAGTCTACCTCTTTTGGTCGGACCAAATTTTGCCTTTTTGGTCCGGACCGTGGTCCAGGGGAGGTTTCACACCTGTAATTTCAGTTCGGATCAAACTGAAAAGTCCGAAAGTCCGGACCAAACAAGGTAGTCGTCAAAGGGCCTTTATTTACACAATTATTACTAAACCAAATCAACTACTAAACTAAAAGTGACACACTGTAATCTCAATTATTTACGCTGTTAAACCAAATCCATTACTCCACTTAAATCAAGAACACTGACTGTTAAAGTGACACACACTTTAATATTTTATTTACACAGTTAATACTAAACCAAATCAACTACTACGCTAAAATCAGGCCCTGAGATCTGATCACTAAAACCACATTCGGAGGTGGTCTGAGCCACATGTGTCCACATTCTTACAGCAGTGAGAACAGCTATGTGTCCTGAGCCACATTAACGAACGCCTTCTCAACTGTGGGCGGAACTACGTAGCCTACTCATTCAACGTATTTCTCATGTCACAGAAGAGAGAGTATATTACTTCATTGAACAAAGACATTCACATTTATTTGACCATCTACAGTTTTCTACCATTTACTGTATAGTATATTTGCACTTAGCACTTGGATACTTTGTCTTGTGTTGTCTTCCCTTCGACCATGAATTTTTGGTGCTTTTTTCAGAATTTTTGGCTCTTTTTTTAATTCTTTTGACACCTTTTAAAACTTTTTCAATGTTTTCTTTTAAATTCATGGTCAATAAACCTAATTTATATGACATTATACCAAATTTTTGAGTTAAAAAGGCAGAAATTATAAATTATTTTTGACTAATAGTTCAGATCAAAAGATGTTGAGTGGATCACAGACTGGTTTACGTCAAAATTTAGTCAGAATACTGTTTTAAAACCGTTTAAACATGTTTTTCAAATGTTATAAATATTGAATAAAACACCCAAAACTCAATGAAAGTAATCATTAATTTTTACCTGGAAAGAACATTGTATGGGTTCCATACAATGTACATTCATGCATCCATGTTATATGTGGGCATTTTGGTCCAAAGAAACCCCTATTTCTGATATAAAAAAACGTTGAAAACGGGTCAAATTTGACCCGTGGACAACACAGGGTTAATGAATCCATAAAATGCAAATATCTTACTATAGTGTTAACAAGCTTTTTAAATAAATATATCTTTCACTGCTTCAAAATACATGGAAACTCATGTTAAGCTCTCATAGCAGGTCCACACTTATATCTTAAATGATAACCTCAGGCATTCTGATTTTAAAAGATGTGTTTAGTCTCTCCTTTACACTGTGAGATCAGACGGTGCATACATATTATTAACTCTTATTTTGTATCACTACCTATTTAACCAGAAAGCAAATGAAACCTGGGCCAGCATGATCAAAATCTCAATTGGTAAATGGATTTATGAAATGATAATTTGGCAGCAAGTGCATCTACTCGGAAGCTCTGCATATTCAGTAAAGGTAATGTTACAACTCTATCAATATCAGCTTGTATTGTCTTCTTTGATTTTATTCTCTATTTGATGTTATCCTTGTTAGGTTCTAAATGTAATGGCTAGAGCGAGTGACATAAATAATGAATATGCCCTTGTCAGCTCGGGATGAAAACCAGGCTGTTGGCTAAGTCTTTCACCCTTCCCTTCACAGTCCTTCTCCCATTGCCCCACGGGAAGGAAGGGACTGAGAACTTCTTTTTGAAACACTGCCCTTCAAAAGCCAAATGTAAGAATTTGTTGCTAACAAAGGCAATTCTGCAGCCTGCAGGCATACACACAGCTGGATCTACCACCTCCTGAGTGGTGCAGGTTTTGGATGGACCACCAGAGAAAAAGTCACATTGAAGAAATAATACACCTGCCACAAGTTTTGCACATAAAACCTCCCATTGAGTTCCTTTAGAAATTTCCCATTTTCTTGCCATACTTCATTATTTTTTTCATTTCTTCAACTATTTCTTCAAGAAAGAGATTGTTTACCCCTGTCCCATAGTTTCTTATTCTTATCTGCGGATAATATTGTCCTGTTGGTAAAGAAAATATCCATCTTGTGTTTTCTTCACCCAACAACAGGGGGTATATAAGATAATATACAATATAGTGCAGCAATCTTGCTTGTGATGACACCCACGTAACTTCTGTGATGTCACTGTCACTATACTGGGTTTGAATTGTTGGAGTTATATTGTCACGGTCCTCTTTTTTTGCACCTCCTCAATGTTGTATCTGAAAAATATGGATTCTACATCTGTTTTCAAGGTATTTTTGTTCCATCCCTCCATCACTTCTCTCTCCTTGATCTGCTGTTTCTGTCCATGGCTCTCATAGTCATAAAGGAGGACTGTCAAGGGAGCAAACTTGAAAGCAGCATCCATAGAATTTTAGCCTTTTGTGTGGTCATAAAGTGGCGGCTGTGGCTCAGTGGTAGAGTGGTTGCCTGCCAATTGGAAGGTTGGTGGTTCGATCCTTGGCCCTAGTCCCATGTCGAAGTGTCCTTGCAAGATGCTGAACCCCGAGTTGCCCCCGATGCTGCACATTGGAGTGTGACTGATTATCTGATGAGCAGGTGGCACCTTGTACAGCAGCCTCAGCCACAGCGTATGAATGTGTGTGAATGGTTCCTGTACAATGTTAAAGCGCTTTGAGTAGTTGTTGAGACTAGAAAAGTGCTATATAAGAACAGTCCGTTAAAGGGCATATCTTTTCAAATAGTCAAAACAAAGATGTATTTATAGTGATGTAATGAATCCTTACTAGTTTGGGGGCGTCATGTGAGGATTTACATGTTTCAGCTAGATACTCAACCACAGGAACAAAGGAGTCTGAGGAGGAAAAGTTATACAAATTCTTTATTGCTGTAGTACAATGATTTAAGGCTCAAATATCAGGTGAAATGGTGTTCAGAATTCACAGCAGCAATGGAAAAAACACTGCATATATTTTGACAACAACAAGGTCAAGTAAAAAAAAAAAAAAAAAAAAAAGATTCTTTGGCTCTGCTGTCTGAAAAACAAATAGAGAAAGTCCTCTGCAGCCTTAGATCAATGCAGTTTTCATCTTTATTGCCAAGCTTTGGATGTAGCTGACCTCAATCAGGGAATACAAAGAGGACGATGAATGAGTGTGTATACACACACAACAGCAAACCATAGCCCAGTAATCAGCAATACGTGTAATCCCTGTGAGAACAAGAGCTTTTGAGTCAGCATATATAGAGAATTGCATTTCGTTATTTTGTAAGCATTAAATACTTTTTGTTTCTCAAGTTTGTACACAAACTTTCAAACTGAGTAAAGGCTTGAAAAACTGTTTATACAAAAACATCAGATGTACAAAATACAAGAAGTATGTGAAAGTTTATTGACTGAAGTAGTAGATGGTTCGACAGAGAACGAAAAACAATATTCAACAAAGAATAATCTTGTGGAGACTATTTACCTACCTGCTGCTGTTATCTTAAAAACTGATAAAATCAGCTGGAAGTTTGCACTGCCCAGTCAGTTTCATAAAATAAAACAGACAGTAAAATATAAATCAAAAGGCATACTGTTTTTTTCTGTTAAATTATGTAAAATTATGATCATGTCCACAAAACAAAGTAAAACTTAAATAAAACTACAGTGACACTGTGACAGACTTCAAGTTTGTTCCCCATTGTTTAATGGCCCAGTGTGATCGTCCTTTGAAATGTAATGCTTAATGCTCCTTTATATCTTTTCTTTGATACTCTATAATTTAAATGGAGAGAAGGACAGAGACACAAAACTAGACTGGCTAACAGACTGATACTGTTTATAACAGGTGTTTAATGAACTGGTATGACCTTCTCTATATTAAATAATAAACACCTCTCAAGTGTTTTAATATGTAATATATGATGCTTTTTGGTTCTTTGTTTCTGTTCTGTCTGTCTGTCTGTCTGTCTATCTATGTTTCTTACACATTGTTAACATATTTATTTTTCTCTTTCCCCACTAGTTTGTCTGGAGACAGCTTGCTGATTTTTTCCAGTTGGTCAGTGTGGCTCACTGGCAGACGCATGTCTTGTAGGGCACTTACTCAAACAAAGAGGTTCCTTCAGCCACTTTTCTTTGCAACTGCCTAGTGACTTTCAAAACATCTTTAATTTTATTTTTGAAATATGTTAAGCTACTTTTTCCACATTAGATCCATTGTTTGTTGTCAAACATATAACCAGTTCATACTTCTGTTTGCCAAGGTAAATTCATTACTGTTTTTAAAAAAAAAATATTATACCCATGACCCTTAGATTCCCACCGGCATGAAAAAACACTGTTTATTCAAGACCTTATTAACTAAGTCTAACAATGATATGAATCTTTCACCCTGGCAAGAGAAAACAGCAAGCTGAAGAATGATGGAAAAACATTTAAGTAGACGTTTAAGGAATACAACAATAGAATCTTTTTAGGGTTTTATTTACTGTGTGGTTAAAATGTTTTTAGTCCAAGTAACAAGCCATCCTTCAATGTAGCCTATTAGAAAGCCTTAAACTCATTAGAAATAGTGATACAAAGTTTTTGAACAGTGACAATATTCCTTTAAATTATCAATCATTTCAATATAAATCAATTAAGAGTTAGAAAAGATAGAAAAACTCCATTATAATCATCATAAATTCCTTCATTGCAGAGAGAAATAGAGGGATTGGAAAGTCCAGTTACACTACTATCAGCCAGACTGCAACTTTTTAACCAAGCCTTCCTGAGGCAAGATTCACTTTCATGTTCAATTTTTGCCAAGTTCTTTATCTGCAAGCTGAGTTGGAAACACAAGGCAGAGGGTTTAGGCTGAAGAAATGATGACTATTCCCTGTGGTGGTCCAGCTAAGAGATTGTTGCCAGTATCATGACCACAACCATCATGATCAGTGGAAGGAATGAGCCAAAAACCCCATGGTTACAATTTCTATGTAATTGTGCCTTATCACCACAGAAAAAGAAAGGAATTACGTGTTTAAGGTCTTTCTTTTGCTCTGTTCTTTACCCCTGTGGGGATGAAATAAGCCAGTTTGCTAGACAAAAACATATAAAGAAAAAGAGATTTTAAAATTACAGCTGAATTTGCCATAACGTTAGCATGATATGAAGGACAAAAACTAGGGAGTCTCTCAAAATCAGAGTGGTTATCTCTGATGGGTTTGACCTTGGAAGATGCAGGAAGATCGCTATCTTGATGTCAACTGACTTTAGGTGAAGTAGGCTAGTTCTGATGAGATTATATCATCTGTGAACACAGAGCCTGAGCTACAGAAAAGTCAGCCTTTACTAAGAGTGATGGGCTGTAGCTGTTTCTACAGAATATCCAAAGGCGTTATTTCATTATCTCTCTATAACTGCATAGTGTCCATCTTGGTTGAAAAAGCTTTAACAAGAAATTTAGAGAGTCTAGTGGGGAAACCTTGTTGCTACTCTTTTGGGAAAAGACCATGCGGTAAAGGTGGCCAGTGATTAGACAATATTTTTGGAGGATGTGAATATTCTCTATGAGATTGAGACATGAATGATCTGCTGGAGGATGTCAAGAACACACAAGACACTATCTGACATAATGCTTGATATGTTGTGGTATAGGCAAACTGAGTTGTGAAAAATATAATGATAGTTGCATCATACTGTAAGTGTGGTACTTAGCTAGAGGTGCAGCCCTGTAATGACTTTTCATTCTACTCATTACCGAAGACTGCAGCCAGGGGTGTCGGACTAAGGGTAGAAATGGGACTGAGTACCCATTATGCTATGCTAGAATGAATAATTGTGGATGCAGGGAGGGGCCCATAGAGAATGCCTTTCTACAGGGCCCAGAATTTTGTGCTACGCCCCTGACTGCACTGTAGCCTTATGTAAAGAGCAGCTCCTATAATGTTGAATGCCATCATTCTGATTAGGTGTTCATGCAAATACATGCCAATTCAATTGCAGAAATGAGTCATGAAGCATTTACAGCACTGCTGAAAGATGATGCCTATAATTAGAGTTACAATGTGTGACTTTGCACCCTACCATGTGCTTTTAAGACAGATCTGAAGCTGCAGAGGAATATCACCAATCATTGTCAGCTTCTCACAGCATCACAGATGTGCCCTCCTCAAGTGGAGATGAGAGGAGAGGAAAAACATTTGGATTATTTACCTGGGTCAGCATAACACCGGAAAAAGTGACCAAGAGGGCTGATTCATCTGTGCAGCCTGCCCACACTCAATATGGCTTCTATCAATGACTGTGTGGTGTGAGAGGTTGATAAAGAGGAAATCACACCCAAGGTCGGTGAAATGTTAGACCTTGTGTCTTTTTAAGGCATTTCTTCACAGGGCCTTTATTTGTTTTAAGTATCATGTGTGGTTTTGCGGCCACAGAAAATATGTATTATTATAACATAGTGTATGTGTTGATAGTAACAATGAAGACATTTTCTATCAAACATATCTGCTTATTTCTCAGCCTATGTGTAATTTAATTATGGAGACTGTTATTCCCCAAAAAACGACCCAATAGGTTGTTTGTACAAGCAGTTTATTACGACCCATATTTACGTTTACAGTGGTGGCGACCTCTAGTGGTCATAGTAATTATGACGGAAGCAAAAGAGGAAGTCAGGTGAAGTAGGCTAGTTTAAAGACACAGGACCTTAACCCAGGAGACTACTGTTTGTGTCCTGTGTGACTTATTTTAACTAGTCTAGTTACGTAAATAATGTAGTTATGTCACGTTTAAAGTCACGTGCGGTTAGGTACATAACTGAGTCATGTTACGTACTTACATACATAAGTTAAGTTACGTAACAGACGTACTTATTTTAACCCACACCACAATCTTTTTTTTTTAAGTCTCCTTTTTTGGGGAATTTTTTGTCCTTTATTTTTGACAGGACAGCTTAGACATGAAAGGGGAGAGAGAGGGGGAATGAACCGAACCCACGGCTGCTGCGTCAAGGACTGAGCCTCTGTATATGGGCGTGCGCTCTACCATATGAACTACCCAGGTGCCCACCACAATCTTTTTCCAAACCTAACAGAGTAGTTTTGTTGCATAAACCTTACCAAACTGCCACCGTTTCACAACATTAACCACATGTTTAAAACTGTGATTGTTACATTTAGGTATGAGGACGTGTTGATCTGCTGACACCGGTAGGAGTGCTAATTTAGGAAAGGCTCCTGTGGGTCATATTAAGAGTGTAGGAACAAACAACCTATGAGGTTGTATGGGTTGGACAACTTATTGTAATTACGGCAGTGTATGTTCAAACAGTATTTGATGCAATTGGTATAAGCTAAGTATTTTAACCAAATCTTTAAAATGCAGTTATTTACAAACAACAAACAAGTATACATTGTTGCATAGATACTCTAGAGATGCAAATTCACCATGTGACACCACGTGATATTATATGCTTCACTGGATCAGGTGTGTTATCTGTCCCTTGTTTTGGATCACGCACCAGAACAACCAGTCCAATTAAACATTATTGTGAGCTGACTCATTTTTTGACTCCCAAGAAAGTAGCCAACTACAATAAAAGGAGGTGTAGTTGCAGGAGTGGCCCCTTTCAGCGTGGACAAGCCCATTTAAGTGATACTCCACCCAAAATCTCTTGCGTATCAAACATTCAACTGCCTTTAGATGTGAACAGGTTGTAACGGTTGTCACTTGCTCCTTTGTGGAGAGTGGTGATGTAAAAGTGACCTTTCAAGTTTATGGGGATGATTGGTAGGGTTAGAGGTGTTTCACTTTGTACTTGTTGTTCATGAAACTACTGTTTGTGCTGAAGTGTGGTTTTGGAACAAGGAAACACTGAGGGAAAAATCTTGGCACCTAGGGAGTATTTTGTAAAATGGCCTTGGTCATTATGACAATGCAGAGCACTTTCATAGTAATGACTCTTGTGAGATGGTTCCCTATTACAAATCCACCATTGTGCCAAACACTGAAGCAAATATTTAGTTTATAGCAGCTTTCCTTACATCAACATGTAAATCTAATAACTAGATAAAGGGGAAAGGGTGAGAAAGACATATTTGCTTTTTCCATTGCTCAAATTGATTGATCCAGGTTTTGCCATGTTGTGCATGTTTGTGCACTGAGCTGAATGCAACTTCGCCAGAAATACAAGCTTTGTGAAGTTTTTGTTCATGTTGTTGATTTTCATATTGTGGTGTTTACTGTTGAGTCAGAGAACTTTATAATGCTACCACCTGTCCACTTTTTCCTTGCACTCTGCCTGTCTTTAATGTATGCCATACATATATAAATGCATATCACATATACATGGAATCATTTTACATATAAATCACAAATTGAGCTCTACATTTCATTTACTTAGTATGGACATGAGTTTAATTGCAGCACTGTCTGTAGTTTGATGAGGAGCTCCCTGAGGACAAGAAAGTAATCTTCATGAAATCACGCTTACTTTTTAACAGAAATAAAATCTCTTTTATGGACATACAGAACTTAAAAAAATATTATTGGACACTTCTTATGCCCCAAGGGCATGTTACCAGCCCAGTATTGATGTGCCATTGTTCTAAACAAAAGTAAACTGAATGTGCAAAGAATTTAAAGACATTGCTTCAGCAAGTTTATAGTCAGAAGTTCCACAATCTTTAAGGAGCGGCAGCACAAAAGAACTAAGGTTAAGTATAAACCTGTGCACAGCCAAAATACTCACTGCCTACTCTGTCCACAATTAAAATAGGTCAAACACTGGATGTGGATATTACTTTACTGTAAGACCATACACTTCCTGTTGTGTGGATGCCAACTCCTGAAAATAACATTATCACTGACAGTATTATTTGTTGGTTGCACACTATTCAAAAATGTTTTTATGTGTAACTTTTAATTGTAGTGAACTTTTTTTTCTCTGATTCTTAAAGTAAGGACATTCTGTTGAGTTCCACTAAGTTTAACTGTAAGCAATGAGTATAGTATGTTTTCCTTGGAGACACTGTGCCAACTTACTGTACAGTAAAATGAAAATAAATATGATTAATAGTTGGGTCAATGAAGCCCAAAACAACACTGGCTGAACTTTGTATTCTAATGTTTGTAATTTGGTATTTTATGTTAACTTGACAAATTACTGAAGAATTTCAGAAGACAGTTGTATTACTTTTGACGTATATGATGACACATTGACTTAAAATGTGGCATTACAAAATAATAATTCTCATTTTGACCAGCCATTACTAAGCACACCACTTGCTCTTCATCCAACAACACAGGATACATGTTTGTGTTTGTTAACATTGTAATGTGCATTATCATTATTTTGAGGTCAAGACATAAGGTCATATGGTTATTTATGTGCTACAGTATAGATACATTAATGTTTAACAGCAGATAAAGCAACTAAAGTATTCTGCATGACTAAGTTCCTTTATTAAAAAAATCCAATTAAAGGTGATAGTGGCCTGCTCCCCGATGCCAAATTAGTGTGAATAAAAAGTTATATTTTATTTTCACATGTAATGTGAATAGGGTTGCTGTTGTTTCACATACTTAATTTAAAAGAATATATAGTTCCCTGCAAACTTAAGGTTGTTACAGAAGCATACTAGATGGAAGATTATGGAACACGTGTTAAGTTGTTTGTCATCTGTTCCAACATACGTGAGGTGCTCCAGTAAAACATATATCTTGTGTGTGTGTGTGTGTGTGTGTGTGTGTGTGTGTGTGTGTGTGTGTGTGTGTGTGTGTGTGTGTGAAAGAGCAACAATGCCATAGCCATAGAACTAGAATGAATAGAAACATATTCTCAAATGTGTCTGAATATTGTGCTAGATGATCTGATAAATTTGACGTAAACATATCATGTAAGTTGTTTTCTTTGTTTAGATTGTTTCAAAACATCCTTAAATGCATGATTTCAGTACATGTATGGCATGTAATATTTACTTCTCATATGTGTATTATATATATTTTTCAACAATTTAAAAGATTATTCTCAAATTATGCATAAACAACCGTGAATCTGTATTTGAAATGTTTTGTGGTGCTGAAAACATATTACATACAGTATGACATGATCTGCTTAATGAACAGTAGTTGTGCAGATCAAATTAAAAAGTTTATGTTGACAACACTTTTTCAACAACAACATTTCCACAGCTTTTGGCTTCTATCTGACCACAAGACCTGTGGGAGCAACTCTAGTGGAAAGACAGCGAGACTGGGTGATATCATTGTTATATACTGTGTGTGTGTGTGTGTATATATATATATATATATATATATATATATATATATATATATATATATATATATGTGTTATATTTTTGCAATATTTCAATATTAATATTATGTAGATCAGATAAACATCATATTCAAAGTCAATGGAAATACATTATACATACATTGTGTGTCTGTGAGTACAGTAGCTCTTGAAAATATAGAGTATTTATTCCCACAATATGTCTCTTATGATAAATGTTCTAAAGGCACTTAGCTTTGAGAGGTTTCAGTTTCAAACTCATCCTTCATAAACACCCTGATCAAATAAAACTCGTCCCACAGAGTATCATGATATCTGGATATCTACTGTTCCCCTGCAGTAAAATCAAGAGTTTTATAATTATATCACTGGAATTTCTCTTTTTATTACTCTCTTGCCCAGTACAATTTCTATAAATTAAATTTATACTGTGAAGTAGCTCAAAGGTTTTAGTAGATTTCACATAAAGCAAGAGAAGCGGGAGAGGGGAACAAATGTGTGGACGAGAAAAAGAATGACGGCGATGCTGTTGAATGGAAAGCATTACTTGTGAAAAGTAAATCTGGTTTCAGTTTACGTGCTGACCGGCTGCTGGTCTGTCCATATGTCAAGTGTAACATTTATAGATTTTACATACATACTTCTGCTCACAAATCAACAGCCCGTCTGTCTTTTTCTCTCCCATTGTCTGCGTTTCCCTCCCCGCTTTCCTTCCCTCTCTGTCTTTCTACTCGCTCCCATTTGCTCATTGTGTCCCTCGGCTCTTAGACATAACGCTGGGCACTGATACACACATACATACACCCACCCACACCCACACACACACCCACACACACACACACACACACACACACACACACACTGACGAGAGACTCTGTGTCTGGACTTAGATGAGATTTTAAAATGTTGTTTTGAAACTTTGAGGCTTTTAGTAAAAGTCCAGAAATAAATCTATGTCGGTCCCACAGTGGGACATGGCATTAACCAGAGAGAAACATGGAGAGCACTGGTTTGAAAATATATAAAGCTTTGTTCTTTGTGTCCTAAAAGCTTATTAAGAAATAGGAGACTGACAGTTTATAGTTAGAGATTTTCTGAAAACGCATGCTGTTTGTGCCTCTTGCTTAAATTAATCTACTGCCCTGGTTGAAATACAATCATTTGCTCAGATAAAACGTAACACTGACTGTATTTAATTGGCTAGAATTTACACGCATGGAGGTGCTTTCAGTTTTAACCCAGCTGCTCAAGTGACCCGGTTTGGGTGGTCACGTGTCAACATATCATCACTGTGTAAGAATAACCACACTTACATTTAACCAACTCTTCTCACAATGACTGTGTTTATGCAGAAGTTGGGATTTTCATGCAGCAAAGCTCCACCTGCAGAGTCACAAAATGTAAACAAAGAATTATCCTTTTAAACACAGATGCTCGTGTTACCTGCCTTTGGACACACAGAAGTAACATAACTCTGTTAGAATAATCCAGTTAAGATCATAGTAAGATTACTGGAAAACCAGTTAGGGTAACTGTGGATTTGAATAAGGTTATTTCTTCGACTTTTGTTTTTTGCCATTTGTGCAAACTTAGACTCACACTAAGTGTATCCAGGGTTTCTTCCATTTACTTTTTAAATAAGGTGGCCCTGACAGGATTAGACAGGTCAGATTTGTTATTTTGTTTTGTGCTGTTGTTATTTGATTTTTTAAATGCAGTTTTCATTAGGGATGCACCGAATCCAGGATTCAGCTTCGGATTCGGCTGAATATTGGGCTTTTTGATGGGGTTCGGTTTCTGCCGAACCTTAGAATCTTTTTCCACCGAACCCTACGCTTGCACTACACGCGCTAAGCTGGTCGACGCAATGATGCCGCCGTTGATTACGGGAATGTGTTTATGTAGGTGGAGCATTCAATGCAGTAGGCTGTGAGAAAGTGAAAATGGAACTCTCGTGGTGGCAAGGACCCTAAACAATACACAACATCGCCGCTGTTAAAACATTTGCATATGAAACATCCAAAATAATAAGAGTTGTGCATGAAGGAATCTAGAGACAGCAGCCAAAATGCAGCAACTTCAGGTATGGCAAAGGAAGGACGGTCACAGCTAAAAACTTGTGTTAACCAGACAGTGCCTCTCCCGGGCTGTCAGCCGTTCTCCCTACAGTGGGAGCGGAGCGACCGAATGGCCGGCTGCTGCTCGTTAGCTAACGTTAGCTTTCTAATTTCACCCACCCAACATACCTTCATCATACACTGGTTAGTGAAAATTTTGCCAAACAAAATTGTCACTCATCTGGCGATAGCGATGTGAAAAGAGCGTGTGAATTCAACATTGAGTTGTTACACTTAACTATTTTAGAGGCTGTGGACGTTGTTTACTTCATTAATGTGTTTACTGTGTTAATGGACTGAGGCTGGAAGTAGGATTCGGTATTCGGTTTCAGATTCGGCAGAATCTTAACCAGTGGATTCGGTACTCGGCCGAACCCAAAAAATCTGGACGCGGTGCATCCCTAGTTTTCGTCCTCCGGTTTCTTTTTACTCTGTAAAATACAGACTGTGATGGAGTATTGTACTGTATATATAAATAAAGTTAATGTCAACAGAAACCATGCTGCTGATAAGCACTGACTTCTCCTGCTGATCATCGTCACAATTTCCGTGTATTAGGAGCAGTCAGAGAGAGGAGCTGGCAGTCCCATATTTTTCAGTCTTTTTTTTCTGGCAGACTGTTCTCAGGACACCACAGCTGGACTGGAATATTCTGTTTACAGGTTTATTCATGGTGACAGACGGGCTCAATGGTAGGGTATTAAAGGTGCATACAGCTTCTGCCAAATGAAGATATTTTTTCCAAAACTCGCTCAGTCCAATTTTGATCCAAAAAGAGCAACCAACACATAGAAGTCATGGTTACAGTGAATATTAACACATAAACTATCCAATTTTTATTTCATTTCACTTTTCTGCAGCAGTGGGAGTCTGCTGAACTTTCCAGAATTCTCTCCGTCCTCCCCCCCACCCCCCACCCGATGCAGCAAAACTTACAGTCCCATAGTGAACAGATTATGCAAGCTATATGATTCAAGAAGACAGCAGCTGATGACGGAGCCATGTTAGAGGAATACAGAGGTTACTGATCATATGTGTGCGCCATCATCATTTTACATAATGTATTACTCCTGATAATGCATTCAAAATGGGTTAAATAGTTACTTTATTATCATTATTATTATTTTATTTATGTCAATAAATATAAGGCTACAGCCTTCAGCCCGTTAGCTTAGCGCAAAGACAGGAAGCAGAGGGAAACAGCACCTATCAACACCTCTAAGCAACTAGCAGCCTTATATTTAATGGTCCGTTATACTGTAAGTGTGGTGTTCATCTTCTAATCGAACTCTCTGTCAAAAATGTAATAAAAACTTATTTCCAAAAATGTCAAACTATTGCTTTAATCTATAACAATTTAGCATATTCTATGGGTTGATGCGTAAAAGACAAATATACTATAGCTCATTATTGTGGATAATCTAACTTAGTTTCATACTTGTTACCACTGAACGTAGTCGTGATGCAATGCATGTGTGTGCGTGCGTGTGTGTGTATGTGTGTGTGCGTGTGTGCGTGCGTGCGTGCGTGCGTGAGTCATGATTAGTTACTATTACAGTTCAGTTCATTTTAGTGTCCTCTCTCTTCAGTCTAATTCTATGATCATGGTTTACATAAGCACACAAACATATTAGTATTTAACTCAGCGTTTGATGACAGTCATGACAACAACACAGCTGCATGTCTGTGTGTGTGTCTCCTGCACTCAGTCTCCGCTAGAGTCAGACAATAGGACAGTTATACTGGTGAAACCGCCGGCTCAGCCCTGGCCCGCTCCTCACATTTTCCATCTCACCACGTTCACTCGCTTTTTTTCCCCTCGTCTTCTCTTTCTGCTCAGGGGAGATGAGGAGTGAGGGAGCATTAATTCATACAGAACTAAGATGACTCCTTTCTTTTTTTTGTTCCTTCTTCCTCTGGTTTTTTTCTTAAGCCTTCAAAATTCTCCATCTTCATAAATTCTTCAATATTCTGTCTGTGTCAGAATTTGTAATTGCAATGTCTTACCTCTTCATAAGTTCTCTTTAAAATCCTTTTCAAACTGACATTTGATTAAAAAACTGAAGACTAAGTTTCCTACAGCGTTACAAGTAACACGCTGTTTTAATTTTTCAGACATTTACTTGATTTTTTTTTTTTTTTTTTTTTTTTAAAGAAGCAACAAAAAAAAAATCTACTTTCTGTACCCTCACAAAACATCCTGGGTTTATAAAACTCAATACACTTACTATAATTGGCCTTCAGAAATTACTTTTATTATGCTGTGTTCCAGATGTGTTTATTGTTATGGCTAGATACTGGATGTGCTTAAGTTAGAGTCTATTGTGTAACTAATCATTCATGGCTCGTTTGATCAGGTTTTATCTGCCCCGCAGCCTCATTTATAAAAGCGTTTCACAAACAAGTTTAATCAAACCAATATGCTTACAGTATGTCTATCCCTTTTTTAACTCTGAAGTTGACGTGGAGACGGTCCCAAAGTGGTTACACTCAACCAGTTCATCATTTGCAATTGAAAGAAGCTGAATGTGTATGATGGGGGAACCTAAAACGACTCCAGTCCCCTGGTAGCTTTGTTATAGAGAGGAAGTAAAATGATTACACTTACTGAAAGCTGCTCTCTGACTGTCAAACTCTGTCAAGTTAGATGACAGAAATTGATGAGGGAAATTACTGAGAAGAGTAATCACTTTTTGACACCAATTGATAGGAAGTTACAGTGTAGTTTTATCATATTAAAATGAACATAAATATATCAACTCAGCTCAATATGTTTCCTTTCCTTCACTACTGCTCTTCAGGACTGAAGTGGATTTAAGAGGTGAAATCGATAAAGGAGTGAGAGCTTGAACCGGGTCAGTGCAGCTTTGTGAAAGGAGCAGAAGGTCTAAACAATATGAGATTCCAGAAAGCAAACTCACAAGAGGGTTAATAATTCCAGACCACCTCAAAATCATACATACATACGGAGCATCAGGCTAAGTCAAGTGTACTGTAAACAAAGTTGATGAGGTGAACAATGGCATAATTCATAATTGTACACACACACACACACACACACACACACACACACACACACACGCAGACTTATCTAAACACAGTCTAATGCAGTCCTGTGCGTTATGGAAAATGTATATGCAGAACAAATTTGATTCATAAATGGCCAGGTTTCAATTTGAAACCTCGCCCACTCTCTTATGGGTGGCTGCTAAAATAGAGCTCAGCCTGTGGAACTGGAGAGAGAGAGAGAGAGAGAGAGAGAGAGAGAGAGAGAGAGAGAATCACCATTCAAGGTGATTTGAACGAGTTTCTGTGTGGAGCTACAAAGCCGGTTGAGTGAATATGAGCAACCAGCCAGCGAAGCCAATTTTATACATGGCTAAGTTTTCTCTTAGACTATGTACCTGAGTGTGCGCACACACCTATACACACACACACACACACACACACACACACTACATTATGTACAAACAGACGCCCACAGGTACATACACATGCACACATCCTCACTTTTGAAGGATGTTCATGATGTTTTTCATCCTTGTGATGACCACCAAGGCAAGAATGAACACACAAACACACACCTGTACTGACACACACAAAAACAGTTCCTTTTTTATGACTCTAATGGCTGGTGACCTCACCTAATGATGAACATACTAAAAAAAGGAAAATGGAGAAATACACTATGCCTAAAAAGTAATTGAACGTCCAAACAAAGTATGTGGACAGCAAAATATTATATGTGACTGCTGATCATTTCTTTCCAAAACTAATAATATCCTGCCATAACAGCCTCCACCCTTCTGGGAAGGCTTTCCACAAGATTCTGGAACCTGGCTTCAAGGATTTACTCCCATGTAGCCACAAGAGCTTTAGTGAGGTTGATCACTGATGCTAGGGGGATAAGGTGCCTGGATCTCAGTCTGTGCTTCTGTTCATCCCTGCTCTGTGCAGGCCAGTCACGTTCTGCCACACTTTATGGACCTCACTGTGTGCACGTGGGCATTGTCATAGGAAAGAGTCTCCCCTAAACTGTTGCCAAAAAGTCTGTAGTATTGCATAAAACAGTGTATTTCCCCTTAATTGGAACTAAGGGGCCTAGCCCAAGCCATGAAAAACAACCCCAGACAGGTGTCCACATACTTTTGGCCATACAGTGTGTGTGTGTGTGTGTGTGTGTGTGTGTGTGTGTGTGTGTGTGTGTGTGTGTGTGTGTGTGTGTGTGTGTGTGTGTGTGAGAGGAGGGAGGGAGTGAGAGAAAGAAGAATGAAAAAAAAGAATATTTATTCAGTGAAGAGGAAGCTAACCGTTGACCTTGATATTAGAAAGCCAAAGGTGTTCATATCATCACCATCGAAAGCATCTCACAGCTTATGCAACACTTAATGAATATGCAAAATATCTTACACATGGAACCCACTATTAGATGCTTATACTCTCAATCTACAGGTTATTCAATCTACTGAATCTGACTCTCTCTTACACCACACAAGACACAGATAACTGTATTTGCCAAAGTACATGAGTGCCCTGTACTCTTTCCTTCTTTTACTTAGGGTGTGGTTCGACAGACAGGAAACAGTCCCCTCTGCTTTTAGCTGGAGCCCTGCACTGTGTGTGTGTGTGTGTGTGTGTGTGTGTGTCAGGGTGTCACATCAATAAGTAAAGAGATAATTTTCCCCAATTTTTCTTCAGAGCAAAGCAAAGCCCTCGGTCCATCTCATGTTTTCAAGCTTGAGTAATATCTTAAATTGATTTCTAAAACTCTTCCTAAGTAATCTCACATTTACTGTACAAGACAATGTTGAGTAGATCTTACAGCTAGACTTCAAAAACAATGCCTTAACTGTGCAAAACATTTTTCTTTAAACTTCTTTAACAGATGACAACATGAAATACTGTTTGTCATCACACAGATTAAACATTCTTTTCCATTCTACTCTACTGTCTGTCTGTCTGTCTCTGTGTGTGTGTGTGTGTGTGTGTGTGTGTGTGTGTGTGTGTGTATGTGTGTGTGTGCGTCCAGACAGACGTGGTCAGTTCATCTTGGCTGTGTTGCCAAGGGCTGGACCATTGTGGTTTTGTTTGAGCTTAATGCCAGAATACTGTGCCTGTGTGTGTGTGTGTGTGTGTGTGTCCTCAGGCTAAATTAAGCACCCACCACAACAGACAAGCAGATCGACTGATAGAGAGACAAAAAGAAGGAGGCGAATTGAGAGAGAGTACAACCACAGAAAAGAGATGGGGCCCTCCATGTGAAATTCCTTCTCAAGATGGAGGCCACATACCTCCACTGGTCCTGGACATGAACTGGGTCTACACTGGTCCCTAAAGGGCACTTCTAAGTTGTTGTTGAGTGGACAGCTGAGTTTTGGAGTTTAGTTTCCTGCACAAGGATTCACGAGCAGCCCTCAAATCACAGAAGTAACACAAGAGAGCAGAAGAATAAACTTCATATTTTGTTAGCTGTGCAAATAAACTAATAAAGACTTGTAATTACAGAATTAAAGAAGTAATACATTAATAAATCACTTTGGCAGAGTTACCGGAAGTGAGTCTAATTGAACACAACAAATTACCGAAACATTTCAGGCCCAGCATGTCATAGTTTATTACATCAAACTGACATTTTGCACAGTGAAATATGCTGCCATGTTTATTGTATTTCTATAAATGCAGGTTGAGAAATCTTTATATATCACGAGGCAATTAATCAATAAAAATCATCAATAAAATATAATTTACTTTTTTAGTGGTGGGAGTTTTGTTCCCCTCTGCTCTCATATATTCTTACATTACGATATTTGCCTCGTTGACTGACAAATAAGATGGCATTCACCGATGGCAGATCTATTTTTTTTTTTATGGTCGGAGTCGGACAAAAGTCCGTTAGCTGCTACTGCAACTGCTGATTTGGAGAAAAACACAACGCTGATGTAAGAGGTCAAAGGGTGCCGTGCACACGAGTGGTTTATTTACAGTAAAAGAAAAATTGAGTCATGTGGCAGTATTACACTATGTCGAAGAAAGATAAGCGACATAAACCACCACCAGCAAAATTCAGTCCCTGATAACCACAGCATTTGAGAAAGCATGGAAAAAATTCCCCAGGGACATACTATTTTTATTTTAAATATCAGTGAATCCCTAATTAGTAGTATTGATTCTGACATTACTACTAGTATCCAAATCACCTACACTACTTGAGCTACCAAAATTTGGGTTAATTCATACCAAGCACTACAGTTCAACCAAAAGAAACTGAGGTTAACTTGTAATAGGGGCAACATGCTCTCCCTTGTTAAGAGTAATAAAAGCCATGGTCATTATTGTCACTTGTGCAGAATATGACTGTGATGATTTGGCTTTTCATGCCTCAGAACTAGCTAGTTACCATCATAGCTTGTGGGTTCAGAGTTGCCCAGCCACAGGACGAAAATCCAAAAAGTCCTCAGCACTGCTAAATACATTATCGCCTAGAATAACCCTGTTCTGAGTCGGGGGGGGGGTGTGTGTGTGTGTGTGTGTGTGTGTGTGTGTGTGTGTGTTATGTATGTGTAGTTGTTTTGACCAGCAGTTAAAGATCTGAACATGCAATCGGCTTCTCTGTGGTAAAGTTTCTTCTTTCTTTTGAACTTTTTTGTTGTTTTCACGCATGGCCATCAAGCCGGCCTCCACCCCTCCCTCCCCCTGTCTCATTCTTTTTTGCTTCTTGTCTTCATAAAACTGTTTTTAAACATTGTATATCTTTTTTGGCTTTTTGATGAGGTTTTGCCCTCCCCTCCGTCTCTGTGCCCTTATGTTGTTTGTTTTTCCCTCGTTCCTCTCCGTTTCTTTCTCTGTCTGTCTTTCTCCACAATGAACCGCCGTGACCCTGAAGAAAGGCCCTCTTTTATGGGGAATACCACTCAACTTCTGTGTCCTGCAGAAAGGTTCTTCTTAACAATGTGCCGTCATATTGCCCCAAGTTCATACAACACTGTTAGCTCATAATTTCAGCTTTCAGGTTTTCCTAACAGCCTGCAAACGTTCTGATGAGCAGTAGTAATAGTTTAATAAAGTAGGTTCTTCCTTCAGTAATACATGTTCAGTAATCTGTGTCACCCATTTGCATAGGTGTAATTTACATTATTGTGGGGGGGGGGGAATTCAACCTCCCCAATAATCAAAACTGGCCAGTGCAACCCACCCAAAAAAACTATTATAATTCCCTTTACATAAATAAAAGACATTTGCACCATAAATTCATGCAGAAAAGGAATAAACTGTTGCAGAAAAATTCACCCAAATGCAGAGAAATTAAGTGTTTGATATGATATATGATGATATATTTTGCTCAAAAGTGGAGATCTCAACCCCCCCCCAACGTTGAACCCAAAGTTACGCCCTTGCCCATTTGACATTCTTGCAAAAAAAAAAAAAAAAAAAAAAAGACAATCCCGTGTGTTTGGCTGTTACATTAATCTGAAGTGCTATTCACACTAGACTTGTGTGATTATGTGATTAAACCCCCATGTGTGTTATGTGTCACACATTCACATGGGATAAACTAAATTCCAAAGGGCAACCAAAAGGCTGTCAAGGTTCTCAATTAATGCTTCAGTGGAAACACTGTAGCCTAAAATATTTTAACACCAAAGAAGAAGCAAAAAGAACCAGAAAAGGAAATAATGCAAACCCTCCACAGTTACTAAGATGCAGATTTACATTGGACTGATATTATCAGATGACCTCTATGTTTGGCAAAATATGAAAAGATACGTTTCACTTTTCAGATTATGAAAATAATAGATTTGCATGGAATTAGCAATGGTGAGAATGTTTGCAAACAAGACAAATCAAACAAATGAAAGTCAAAGAGTTTAAATGCTTTAGCAAGCTAATATTTGTTGATAAGATGAGCATAATTCCTAAAAAGAAACAAACATCCTGAAACATGTGCAATGTTTTGAATCTGCAGAAAGTTTTGAACAATACAGCAAATTCATACATTAATACTAATAATATTTACATGAATAAAGACATTTGCATGCGTAAAAGGCACAAACTGTTGCAGAAAAATTTCACCAGAATGCAGGAAATGTAGCGTTGGATGCTGAAAAAACGTTTTCGCTAGATAGGTCTACATCCTTTTAAGGTTGCTGTTAAACAGGGTTGAAAACGCTGACAATATAAACACCCTGAGCCAGTAGTAGTAATTTTGTGATGGTTTCTAACGAGTTTGAATGCATTTTTACATCAAACAAATATGTAGAGACAAACCACATGATATAGAACAGACCATCACCACATTTGCAAATGGAGGTTCGGACACAGAGTGCGAGATGGAGTCTGCTTGCTTTCCATCACTGCCTCCAATCAGACGTAACCTACAGGGATGGCATGCTGACAGCCAGGTAGTAATCCAATGGTCAAATAGTTATCCACTGTAGAGGGCTTATGGATGGCTGAGTGAGCCTGTGAACCACTTGGCAAGTGGCACATGAGACACACAAAGAATTCCACATCCAGTGATGAGAAGGAGATGAAGTCATCAAGTGGCTAAACGAAAACGGAGATCAGGATCAAATCACATCACATGCTCCCAGATGTGGACCAGGAGACGGCAGAGAGAATACCTGATTAGGGATGACATGAGTGGACTTAAAGAGGGAGAAACATAAAGAAACAGAAAAAAGATGAATAGGAGAAAGTGAAATGGAGGTAGAAGGAAGGAAAGAAAAAAGAGAAATCTGACTAGGATGAGGAGAGATGCAGAAGGGGACAAATAAAGGAAGAGAGACATGTGGTTTCTCTTTCTTATTGGAAAACAAAGAACAAAGACAATTTACTTGTGCAGGAGGAGAAACTCTAAAGAAACCCAGAAGCTGGGAAATGACCCAAAGGGAAATCACCGCGTTTGACCCTCCTGTTGAGGAGGCAAGCGAAAAAGATGAATTTGTCCTTCGGGGAAATAAAATAAATAAAATAAAAAGGAAAGCGTGCAAGGCCATCTGTGTCCAAAACACAAAACCCAAAGTAGCTGTATAGCACATTGTGTTACCATTACGGTGTGTTTACACAGGAGTGTGTGCACCCATGTGCGAGAGTGTGTTTAGTGAGCAGAAAACCAGATAACAGGAAATGTAACGGAAATGATGGAAAACGTTCTGCAAATTAGAATTCATTGTTTCACCAGGAGAGATTTTTTTCTTTTTCTTTACCACCGGACAGGGAGAGGCATAACAATGAGTGCTGTTGCTTCTAGCGGAGTATCCCAAAAGAGATCAAATTCAAGCTTTCCTGCTACAGTATGATTTACATTTGCTATGCAATGACAGAGCGAGAGGGGAGAGTAAATGAGAGAGTTAGAGACAGCCAAGAGGAGAAAAAAAAGAACTATCAAGGGTGTGTTAGTGTTACTATTCAACACACATTTACTGTATATCTGCCACTCACATATAGACAGTTATGTGTGTGAGTGAGAGATGATTCTGCAAAAACGTGAATTACCTTTAATGACAGCATTTTTTAAATCAATAGCAACATTTCTAAAGTTCTCACTCTCTATAATATCTGTGCATGGCAGTTAGGGTGAGGAAAAGATTGTGGTTGTGTCAAATATA
Organism: Perca flavescens; assembly: GCF_004354835.1. NCBI lineage: Eukaryota > Metazoa > Chordata > Actinopteri > Perciformes > Percidae > Perca > Perca flavescens. The sequence continues at coordinate 15,756,252 of NC_041344.1, read as the reverse complement.
CTATGGTCAAGTTAGAATTAGGCAACTTAAACATGGCAGGTTAGGATATGGTTCTTACTACTACAGTGTTAGCTTGTAGTATTTTCTAGTAACTGGTTGTAAACAGATCTACTTTAGTATCCAATATACCAATGCGTTTTTTCGTTTTTATATTGGAGTTCTCCAATAATCCGATTTAAGGAGATTGGAAACTGTTAGGGAAGCGAATGAAATGTTAACTATGTATCATTGTTCTAGAGTAATACACTGAGTTCACGTTTTGTGAATCAGGGAGTCAGGAATTATTTGTTCAGATTCTGATTTGATTGATTGACAAAATAAGTGAAATAAAGCTCAGTGGCTTTTGCTCTGCTGTGTGAAGTGAAATTCTCACACAAGCACGGAAAAAAAGTCCTGTCTACTGTCAATGCTTTAACCTCCTTGCATCCAGTTTTGATGCATTCATACAGTCTCTTTTTTCTTCCTTCTTAAAGAGATACAAATAAACAGAGACTACTGCGTAAAAGATAAAGGAGTCAGGAAGAAATGAGAGTGCTGCATCAGTTGCGTCTACTGTCTGCTCACACTGGATACTTTTTGCTCTGTGCCGCTTACATTTACACACACCCACTGCAGATAATGTGAACAATATGGTCATAGACAGAGGTGGGTAGAGTAGCCAAAATTTTACTCAAGTAAAAGTACTGTTACTTCAGAATAATATGACTCAAGTAAAAGTAAAAAGTAGTCATCCAAATAATTACTTGAGTAAGAGTAAAAAAGTACTCGGTGAAAAAAACTACTCAAGTACTGAGTAACTGTTGAGTAATGTCTGATTTATTTTTTAACATAAGCATTCAATCAGACGGACAAAAATACTAATAATAATAACTAATAATCATCTTTAGGCAAATTATAGTTCATCCAGTCAATAAAATAAATAAAAATTAATTAATTACAAAATAGCTTAAATTAAAATAATCCAGGTAAATTCAAGTACTTAAAAAATAAAATCCATAAAATAATAATAAATAAGCACAAGTAACACAAATTTCCAAACCTACTTTTTTTTTTAAAAGGCTCTGCAGGCAGAACTAGAACAAGGTAATGGAGCTGCTGTTTGGCACTTTTACTAAGGTAAACATGCTTTCATTATGAGGCCAGAGGCCTGTACTATGAAGCAAGATTTGGAGTTAACGAGCTAACTTCAGGTTCAACCCAGGGTTTTCTTTTTCACGAAGGTGGATCACTTGATACCGGGTTCACTCGCCATGGTAACTTATGCTGGACGCCTAACCTGGTCGGGAGCAGGTTATGTTGGAGATCAGAGATCAATCGGTGTAAAAGCACCGCCTACTGACCAATCAATAGGCCTACTCGATTGATAACGGCGTCACCGTTCTTATAGAAGATCAGGCGGAGCTCGGTGCGGAGAGAGAAAATGTTTCATTTGCTCTCATGATCGCTTCCACTGGCAGGATTGCAACTGAAATAATAGGCTAATTATGGCAGTTTATGGAAAGGACAAGTGTAATTATGGTCAGATCTTGGTCCTGACTGATGGGGAAGTGATATTGATAAGCGTTGATTTACGCATCAGCGTCGCCTATTTTTTTTTTGCCAGCTGACGAGACTGCACAACTACGTTTGATTGGTGAAACACAGTCACGTGTAGAGCCTTTGGCGGAAGTCTCTCTCTCTCTCTCTCTCTCTCTCTCTCTCTTTCAAAATAAAACATTAAAATGAGGTGAACGCGGGGGGAATACAAACAATGATGCGTAGAATACCAAAGAGGTAAAAAGAAAAGTAACAAGCTCATTGTAGCCTAATGTAGCGGAGTAAGAGTACAGTTTTTTCTTCACAAATCTACTCAAGTAAAAATAAAAAGTATAGTGATTTAAAACTACTCCTAGAAGTATAATTTTTTCAAAAACTTACTCAAGTAAATTTAACGGAGTAAATGTAACTCGTTACTACCCACCTCTGGTCATAGATGTGCTCATATACCTGGTCTCATCTTCCTTCGAGGTTCAGTGTATGCTTTCTGCTTAGACAAAGGGATTTTAAAATTTAAATCATTTAAATTTCAAATTCCTAATTTTGAGCACAAATTTCCCAAGTGTTCAACTTTTGACTTCAGCATCCATTATAAGAACCTTTGTGAAAGGGCAGAGGGGCTGAAAAGGGGTAAAGTATATGATATGTAATTTTCTCTTTTGTGTCTTTCTTAATAAAAAATTGATCAAATGGTTAAGGAACCATTTTGTAAACATGCTGCCGGTTCAGCTCCTTCTGTGAATATCTGAAAAGCCCCTTGATTTGGTGTTGGCTAAATAAATTGAGAAAACATTTTTGGAGCAACGATTTTCTAATCACCAGTAATGTCAAAGCAAACCTATTAAATGTCTTCTTTACATACCCACAAGCACCCAGAGAGAGCAAGCATTAGTTATTTTAAATGGTGGCTTTTTCATTTTGGAACATAAAATCAATCAGTTCAATAGAGTGCAGAAGTTGACATTCACATTCACAAATACAAGCTTACTAAACAGACCTGCCTCTTTAGAAAGTTTTAAAGCTCCTCTGTTACCTCAGTGGCTGCTGAGCTGCTGGCATTAATCAGCAACACTTGCAGGGCCCCTGCTCATAAATAACACTCATTTTGTGCAAAGAGCCAGTGAAACATTACTGATTGCACCTTTAACATCAGCGACCAGCGATCATTAGCATGCTCGCAGTATAAATCCCATTAGTAAACTATGGCATCATTTAGCATTTCTACATCAGCTAAACTGAGACAGTGTGTAGCACATCAAGAACGAGATAGGCTGGAGAAAGTATGAGTAAATAATGACAGAGATGAAGGATAGGTGTGTGCCCTGTGTACGTATATGAGTGTAGTCATTTTAGATACATAAGAGCAGTTGGTTAAGCAAGTATTTGTGTATTTGTGCACAAAAAAGTGCTTTTTGTGTGTGCATGTGTGTGTGTGTGTGTGTGTGTGTGTGTGTGTGTGTGTGTGTGTGCACATAAACCGCTGAAGGAGAGTAATTTATCAGACATCATCTTGTTGCAGTGTGTTTTTTTTAATCTTCCAGAGATTCTGTTATCGTTAGAATTATGATAGCCCACCGCAGGACAAATATCTGATTTACGATTTGTGTGTGTGCAAGTCTGTGTTAGGTGTGTGTGTGTGTTTGTGTGTGTGTGTGTGTGTCACTATGAATCATATCTGATTATGATGATCAGGCAGGCAGGAGAGATGAGCGATGAGAAGGAGAAAGGGAGGAAGACAGAAACGAAGCAGGAGAGAGACACACACACATTAAAATAGAAAACTGGATGGAGGGAGGATGGAGGAAAAACAGAGAGAGTGGTAGATGTATGGCAATACAGAGGTCATAATTCATACCAACAAACCTCCGGGCACTGAACTGAAAAATGATGACACTTCACTAACATTAAGTTACTAATCACTCATCCACGTGGAGTGTGTGTGTGCCTTTGCATGCATCTGCTTTGAAAGACTTCACATACATTAGACTAATAATGAGTCATTCTGTGTGTGTGTGTGTGTGTGTGTGTGTGTGTTGGCTTAAGAGAGAGAGAGAGAGAGAGAGAGAGAGAGAGAGAGAGAGAGAGAGAGAGAGAGAAACGTGTTTAATTGACTTGAATGTTTTTAAACCTGTGCTCTCATTTGTCATCTCTATGTTAAGCAGGGTTGTTGTTTTGTGTGTCTGCATGCGTATTTGTGCATATATGTGTGTTATTTCCTGCGCTCAAATACCAAATTCTTCTTCTAAACTGATTAGAACATGCTGTTATTCAGAGTTAACGAGGTTGTGTATATTCCAAAGATCCAACCAGTTTGCATCATAATGTTGTTGAAATTGTATTCTCCACACAGAGAGAGTCAAAGAACCAACCAAAGCAAAGCTTTTCTGGCTAACATAGCTTTAAAAGTCTGTCATCCTTTTACTGTTGAATTGGACATCCAGATTGACACAAATGTGGTAACATTTGACATTAAATTTGCATGGTTTTTGCTGAGCAGCCATGTATTTATTTTCTTATTTGTGGCACGAATAACACTCTTATTATATTATAACTGTTTGCTGTCCTTAACTAGAGTTCAACACCTTTAATTTAAAATGAAAACAAACTAGCTATACTCTCATAACTAACACTTTCCAGCTAATTAGAATCAAGAATTCTCACTGGCTTTTTACTACTCTCTCCATCAGCTCCAAGATAGCACCCAGAAGCAGCATGTTAACAACACTGTTGTGTAAATATCCCTGAGTGCAAATTGAAACACTATGCATAACACTTATCATTTCAAACCATGAATATGATTACATGTGGAGTCCAGACTTTTACTTTTAAGTCTGTATATTTTGTTTTTCTTGCCAAAAAGAAAGTGATGTCCTTGAGCAATGTACTGAAGGCCTACAGTTCCAGGGGAGCAGTTGTGTAGCTGACCCTGACGTTTTACCCTCCTGTTGAAGAGACAAGCGAAAAAGATGAATTTGTCCTTCGGGGAAATAAAATAAATAAAATAAAAAGGAAACCCAAAGTAGCTGTATAGCACATTGGGAGGTGTTACCATTAACTTTTTGAGACAGGGCCTATGCGTGCAGCATTTTCAGATACTCATCTCTCAGCAGTGTGTGTGTGTGTGTGTGTGTGTGTGTGTGTGTGTGTGTGTGTGTGTGTGTGTGTGTGTGGAAAGAAGTGCGTAAGTCTCCTCCGCCAGTACACAGTCTCTCCACCACCAAGACTTTTGCAGTGCCTCCTCGCGGCCACACATGGTAACTGGGTACCTCGCAGTCCCAGGCTAAACTGCTGGGGATCTCAGAGCAGCAGTGGGCCCCAGAGATGTGGTGCGCAGGCCCACCACACAGTGGACATGCCCTGACACTCGTCAACCAATGCCCCAGCTATGGGGTTGCCTCTTGAGGCAAGGCAAAGGGCGCACACCCCAACAGAAAAGCAATGCGTTGGCGATGCGTAATAGGCGGGCCTAAACAGAGCTAGGTCCTAGCAGCCTCCTGCAGGCAGGATGGGGAGCTCGTCATCCTGGGCCCACCCATGCCACCAGACCTACCTCATCATGGTGAAGATAGTGCTACTGGGGAAAGTGCGCCCCCTTTAGCACTTTAAAAAATGAATTGTGCAGGTATCCGCCTCTGACCACGGTGAATATTATCTGGATCTACACCTGGTTGAAGTCTGGTGGCGATGGGGTGTCTGACGACGGACGCAGGTTTGAATAGACTGGGAGCTCTTAGTCAGAGCCCTGCATGTCACCGGCACAGGATATTGGTTGCTAACAGCTGGGGCTGAGTGGAAGCTGTTCTTGGCAGACCCTTGTGCGACTGAGCAGCCCTATTCAGGGACCACACTGCTTAACTCACACCTGGACAGGATACCGTGCTTGTCGGGTCATTCCACTTCTGCGGTCGAAACAGAAGAAACAAATCCTACAACCTTAAACTGGCAAAATGGAACGTCATAACCCTCCTGGACTCCTATGGCAGGTCTGAAAGACCCCATAGAAGGACAGCCCTGGTTGCAGCCGAGCTGAGCCGCTATGACATATACATTGCTGCCCTGAGTGAGACTTACTGACTCACAAGACTTTTACCAGATACTGGATGAGGCTCTCCAACAGATCCCCAAGAACAACAAGATCCTCCTGCTTGGGGACTCCATGCTTGTGTTGGGCAGAACAGTGGGATATGGAAAGGAGTACTTGGCAGACATGGGATTGGTCAGGCCAACTCAAATGGCATGAGGTTACTTACCTTCTGCTCTAAGCACAACCTGACCATAACCAACACCATCTTCTAGCAAAAGACCAAATATAAAACATCATGGATGCACCCACGTTCCAAACATTGGCACCTGATTGATTATGTAATTGTGAGACATTGTGACATTAGAGACGTTCTCATAACCCGGGCCATGAGAGGTGCAGAATGCTGGACAGATCACCGCATGATCATGACCAAGGTCCTCATGAAAGTGTGCGCCCCCATGCAAAAACATGGACCCAGTAGGAGGCGCTAAGACTGTGTCCACCTGGAAGTCACCACTACAAGGAATGAGTTTCGTCGCTCCCTGGCTGAGAAACTAGAACTCCTCCTGAGGGGTGTAAATGCCACAGAACAGCAGTGGACCTCTTGCAGCCCTTCATGAAGCAGCAGCCCAAACAATCGGCTATAAGAGCAGGACCATCGAGACTGGTTTGATAACAACTCAGAGTCCATCCATAACCTACTAAGCACCATGCACAAAGCACATCAGGAAACCCTAAAAAAAAAAAAAACTTATCCAGCACTGCCAGACAGTAATGGCAAAAAGCTTGTCGAGAAGTGCAGAGAACTCTGCGGACCTTACAGAACAAGTGGTGGATGGAGAAGACTCTCCAATCCAAATCGAAATTCAGTCATTCACTGACAGAAATGATATGCGCGACTTTTACAATGCAGTCAAATCCATCTACGGCCCAATAAGTCACTGCATAATTACCCTGAAGACAGCAGATGGGCTTAAAGTCTTGAAAGACCAGAATAGCATCCTGGAGAAGTGGGCTGAACATTTTAACACCCTACTAAATCAGGACTCTGATGCAGACTATACCATCCTGGACGAACTGCCTGAATTTCCCCTTATTGACAACCTTAGCCAACCTCCAACCTTCCTGGAGGTTCTGTCAGCTGTCCGCTCCCTGAAGTACAACAAGTCTCCTGGCTCTGACAATATTCCTGCAGAACTGTTAAAACAGGGAGGGTACCTCTGCACAAGAACACTAAACCATTACATCACCAAGGTTTGAGCTGATGAAAACATCCCACAGCAATGGAGAGATGCCAGTATTGTCACCATATATAAAAGCAAAGGGGATAGGGATTTGTGGCAACCATAGGGGCATATCACTTCTTGCTGTGGCAGGCAAGGTCCTGGCCAAGGTGATGCTATAGAGACTGATTAATGACATCACAGAGTCTATGCTACCCGAGTCACAGTGCAGGTTTAGAAAGAACAGGAACACAGTTGACATGGTCTTTACTACCCGGCAACTTCAAGAAAAGTGCAGGGAGCAACATAAAGACCTGTTTATGGCTTTTGTCAACCTCTCCAAAGCCTTCAACACTGTGCAGAGAGATCTCTTGTGGGAAGTCCTCCTCCGGATTGGATGCCCCACTAAGTTTGTCAACATCCTCCGTCAGTTTCATGATGGAATGACTACTAGGGTGATAATAGCAGGTCAACAGTCTAGCCCTTTTCCTGTGTGCACAGGGGTAAGGCAAGGGTGTGTACTGGCACCAGTGCTTTTTAACATCTTCCTCATATGTGTCACCCAGCTTCTCCACAAGGAGACTGAAGACAGCAGTGGGGTGACAGTAGCGTACAGGCTGGATGGTAACCTCTTTATTATCAGGAGGCTGCAGGCAACCACCAACTGCACAGAGTGAGGATACTTGAGCTGCAGTATGCAGATGACTGCGCTCTTGTATCTCACTCTCTACAAGACCTCCAGTCTGTCCTAGATGCGGCAGTGAGGGCATACAGCAGGATGGGGCTGACCATCAACACCGCCAAAAACAGTGGTAATCTTGGAGTGCCAACATCCCACCCACACCACCTATCTTCACTGTTGCAAATGAAAAACTGTCAGTTGTTTCATCTTTCAAATACCTGGAGAGCATTATCTCTGAAGACAATAGCATTGACAATGAGGTCCAGAACAGAATCAAACAAGCACCAGCTGCCTTTGGGAGACTCCGGCAGCGGGTTTTTCAGAACAAGAAACTTTATCTCAACACAAAAATCTGCGTCTACCAAGCGGTCTGCATCACCACCCTCCTCTACAGTTGTGAAGCCTGGGTTACTTACAGCCACCACATCAAGTCCCTGGAACATTTCCACATCTGCTGTCTCCAGCGCATCCTGGGAATCACTTGGCGTGACAGAGTGCCTCACACTGAGATCCTCAGGAGAACAGGCTGCAAGAGTATTGAGGCCACAATCACCCAGCACCAACTGCGTTGGTTGGGGCGTGTCATGAGGATGCCCTATAATCGTCTGCCCCGCAGAGTGCTATATGGCCAGCTACACCAAGGCCAGCGCTCTGCCGGAGGCCAGAAGAAATGCTTTAAAGACCAATTGAAGACAGCGCTTAAGAGGTGCAAAATCAAACCTGGGGACCTGGAGAACATGGCTGCTGATCGCAACACCTGGCGGCAGCTATGTCTAGATGGGACCCAAGCACTCAAGGAGGAAAGGACAGTCTGTAGACAAAAAAGAAGGCTCAAGAGGAACACACCCACACCCATCAGATGCCAGTAACACCAATACCATGTATACATGCCCCACCTGCAATAGAACCTGTGGATCCAGGATAGGACTATACAGCCATCAGAAAACTCACCGTTAAAAGACAGAAGTGGACGTCATCATCGGATTCGATGTACAACCACAAACAAGCAAGCAAGTGTGTGTGTGTGTGTGTGTGTGTGTGTGTGTGTGTGTGTGTGTGTGTGTGTGTGTGTGTGTGTGTGTGTGTGTGTGTGTGTGCCACTGGATGTGTACAGACCAAACCTATCTGTACCAAGGTAGATGAGTACGGACTTCATCACCAGCTTAAACTGACTGACTGCGTGTGTGTGTGTGTGTGTGTGTGTGTGTGTGTATATGTGTGTGTAGTCTATATGTATGCAGTGTGTGTTGTTGATGACAGTCGCTGATCAGTAACCTGTGTGTTGATTGCAGATTTATAGTATGTGAGGGAGACGTTGAGTGTGTACGTGCGTTGATTGCAAGGTGTGTGTGCCTGTGTGTGTGTGTGTGCGTGTGTGTGTGTGTGTGCATATGTGTGTGTGCATGTGTGTGTGTGTGTGTGTCTGCCTGTGCGTATGTGTGTGTCTGCTGATTGCAGAGTAATGCAGATCAGATGAAGCAAGAAATCGGCTTTTTGGCTCCATCAATCATCTCTCGGTCTCTCTCCTCTCTAGCCTGTCTCTCTTAATTTCCTTCCTCTCTGGCTCACTCATTCTCTTTGAGTTTCTCCGTCTTTCTTTCCTTTTTCTCTTTCAGTCTCCCATCATCGCCCTTTATCTTTCTCAAACGCTTAGTGTCCTCTTTTGAATTCACCATTGAACCATTGAATTTCACACACAACACAGTTACGCCTGACAGTTACAGGTGACATTTCCCACTTTTTGTATTTTCTCAGCGAGCAAAACAACAAGGGAATACCAACACAGGTCTTCAATTCATACTCAAAGTTAAAACAAAGTCAGATTGGATTCATTAAGATGACATATGATTTCCAGATTCAGTTACTGGTAACTCAGTAACCAGCTGTGCTGTACAGTAAGGTATTTATCTGCCACTGAACAGAAAGTGTCTATTTGTTTTGGTGTCATTTCAAATGTGGGGATAAAAGTAAAAAGTTAAATTTGGAGACCCAGTTTCACTCAAACACAAACAACATTTGCTCAGTGGGCACCTGCAACTAAAAAAATGATTACTCATCAGTTTGAAACTTCACTGTCCCTGCACTATTACAACGTTAAAGGACAAATTTACGAGCGCTAAGATGAAAATAGTGCTGAGGCAACAAACATTGTTGAAAGCGATTAAAAAGCATGAGAAAGTCCTTCATGCAGCTGCCAAGCAAAGCTGACAATGAATAAAATATAAAAATGACTGCACACTCTCCAACATCTGTACAAGCAAGTTATTGAATTTCTTTCGATATATTTGGAAAATGTTTTAGCAGGGAGTTTTATGGCTGATTCTGACAGTGGCAAACACAACAGCAGGTTAAGCTTAAGATTGATATACTGTACATGTAATAATTGTGATAAAAAAAAAAAACTAATCGTGTCCGCCTTAAAAGTCAGTGGGTATCAACTGACCTCCACGTTTATAGTGGCGGTGCCCACTAGTCGCCGTAGTGACTGATGGGAGCAAAGCAGAAGTAATGTGACAAAGTATAAGAGTGCCAAGTTCCGCTTTAGGGGGTAGGGTTGGGATGGTGGATAGGTCAAACAAACAAAGGACTTTCACCCTGGAGCAGTCTTCGTGTCCCGTTTAAGAATAAAAGTAAATGGCGAGTTTTTTTAACTTGAAGGAACAAGGAGAGCTAGTTCACGTTCAGCGTCACGTGCGTAACCAGAAGTGAAGTAATGTCTGATTTTAACACAAACCACAATGTTATTATAAACTTAACTAAGTTTTTGTACCTAAACATAACCAAACTGTGACTGTTTCACAACGTTAACGACGTGTTTAAAACCGCGACCGTTGCATTCTCTGGTTTAGATGGAAAACCTTCCTGTGTAGGTCCTATTTCAGGGTAGAAATAAAGAACTTATATCGTCGTGTATGGTTTGCAGGACTTGTTGCCTAATAAATAAGGCCGTGGAAAAGAAAATACACTGATTGTGCTCATCCAAAAGAAGAAAGTTTTTCTGAAGGAGAGTTGACAACTCAAATCATTAGGTATTAACTGCAAGTTAAAGACGGGATTTCCTTTTAGTATTTGGTGTACGCAAACAGAGATTCATCTGGAAGCCCATATAAGTAATTTTCTGGATTGTCTTGTCAGTGTCCAGTACGAGTCAGTTAAGTGATTCTTTGTATTCATCTAGAGTTATTTAAACGGAATTTGTCATTTGCTGTGGTCTAAATCGATAGAGAGAAAGAGAGAGGGTCAAACAGAGAATCACAGAGAGAGAGACTGAGAAAGAAGTGTGTGTGTGTGTGTGTGTGTGTGTGTGTGTGTGTGTGTGTGTGCGTGTGTGCGCGCGTGCATGCGAGTGCATGTGCGTGTGCGCGAGTGTGTGTGTGTGTGTGTGTGTGCGTGTTTGTGTGTGTGCGTGTTTGTGTGTGTGTGCGTGTTTATTTCACACACCTGCAGATACTCATGCACACAGACAAACATCCATCTGGAAACACATTCAGGTGCCACATGAAGAGGAAACAGGTGTTCTCAACTGATTGTATAATCCCATTATCTTGGTCTGATGGGATTATACAATTTGATTTGAATAACTAGTTGATCTTAAATACATTCTGCTTCTTGTGTTGAGTAACTGTTCTCTTGCCTTTTGTTGTGTGTATGCTGTTATTTTAAACAGAAAGGATACTGATGTTGCATCTGCTTTGATAAAGGCTTTCTGTCAAAATGCTTTGGAAGATTTGTCAGCTTGCTGTTGTAAATGAAAAAGACCACGAAATGATCAAGAGATGAGGTTTAATTGAAGTGGTCTTATGTCCCAAAATGTCTTTTGGTGAAAACAAATAAACATAATCCTCATATATGTTTAACAAAGATTCTAAACCAAAGTGGACACATACAAAACAACAAAGGGTTGCAAAGAACAAACGTTTCTCAAGTATCACACAATCAGAGTCAAGACCTACAAAGATGTAAGACATATGCCATGTGTCATGGTAGCAAAAAGCCTACGTAAAAAGTGTTTTTACAATAAAAACATGCAGACATTCATTTCTATGAACATTTTTAAAACCATAATAATAAAATTTTAATTCGGTATTTTCCTTTTTTTTATCCTGAACAAAACATGGAGAATAGTCCGAGCCATTTATTTGGACTGTCGTCGTTGCTCTCAATGTCGGTCCTGTACCTGTCCAAGTTGGTCCTCATAAAAGGTAGAAGTGCAAGAGTGTGCAAGAGCATGCACACACACACACACACACACACACACACACACACACACACACACACACACACACACACACACACACACACACACACACACACACACGATAAGGACAGTGTAATGGAAGATAAACAAAGAGGGAGAGCAGGAGGAATAATTAGAAACATGAATGTTTGGTATTTGTGATGATGATATGATTATATATGAGTCCTGCTGCCTGCAGGCCCTTTCAGAAAGTTCTCAGAGGTCATTCCCGAACACTCTAGAACATTCCTCTCCGTTCTGATGGCAATCCCAGATCTGCCAGTGTAGCTGTCAATTATATCCAGATTTTCAACTTTACTGGGGCCTCAACGCCACATCAATACTGCAATACCATCCCTTCATCTATCTCTGTCTTGTTCCCTCCATCCCATTCCCTTCTTTCCACACTGGCACAATAGCAAGAACAATGCCAGGGTGCCACCACATCAAACACCAACAAGAGAGAGAGAGAGAGAGAGAGAGAGAGAGAGAGAGAGAGAGAGAGAGAGAGAGAGAGAGAGAGAGAGAGAGAGAGAGATAGTCAGAGGGACAGAGAGAAAGAGAGAGAGGGACAGATGAAGAGACAGACAGAATTACAGTGCGGATCGAAATGTGATTGTGCATCAAAGCAAAACTGAGAGGAAAAAACTTCCTCTTAAACTGATTATATATCCATGAGAAGAAAAACCACAATGTCTCTCTCTCTCTCTCGATATGTTGCTCTTTCTCTCTCTGTCTTTGTCTGTCTCATGGTGCCAACTGTCTACACGCTACCAGTGTCTACTTTTACACATTGCTATCAAAGCCATTTCTGTGGGATCCTATCCAGCTTTCCACACGGTTTTTCACTTGTATTCTTCCTTGTTCGGCAGACTTTTCAGTTACTCTGCACATACTGACAACATACGGTACACCAATGACCATTCTCATATTTCGAATTTTCAAATGGGACGATTAGCAGTTTTAAAGGGTTAATTCACCCTAAACCAGACTTGACATGTTTTCCTCTTGATCTCTGACAGCTTTTTCCATATTTGTGGACATTGCCAGTGTCAGTTTTGGGGGATAAGGACATATTTTCCTCATTAGAACTGTTGGCACAACAGTGATTTATGGAAAATTCATGGAAAAGTTGATCTTTTTATTTCCAGTGGAGCGGCTCTCACTCCTGGGGATGTTCACAGATCAAGTTTGAGCTAATGTTGAGGAATACAGCACAGTGATAGACTTTTATTAAAAGGGATAACACAAAATTTTGATGATTGATTTAAAAACTTGATGCAACCTTTTGTTAGAACTTTAGTGAGGTACAAAAATAATTTAATGTGAGAAGAAAAGGGTAGCTCAATGAACAATTTATCACATTTTGTCTCTGCAAATTATTGATTAGTGGTATAACACACACACACACACACACACACACACGGTTGCACAGCATAAGCCTGTGGTGCTTTTAGACAGTGCAATCATATCAGGAAGTTAGTAATCAATACCCTCATAAAGAAGTCACAACAATAAATGTAGTACTCTGAACTGAAATATCCGCTCAAATAATTGTTATAATTTTAAATTACAGGGCAACTCCACACATTTTATACAATTTACTTGTAATTTATTTGAACAGTTCTGTGGCTCTGGAGAAGTTTCCTCAAGTCTGAGAAAATGATCCTGGTTTCCTCACGGTTATCTCGAACAGTTCTGACAAAAAGATGCCACTGGCTGCATAATGGGAAATGTAGGATCCAGTGTTTTTGGGGCTTGACCCAGAATAGGGTCTCAAGGTAAGGATACCACTGCTGCACTCATTGTGTCATGTTTCTGGTGAGTCCACCAACTTTATTTAAGTTCAAAATAAACTAGATAATGCAATTTCTAAATACAATGTGGTGGGCTAAACTATATTACTGGCTTTATATGCAGGTGATGGAGTATGAAAAGTTGGAATAGTCAGAAAGGGATAAATGGGGTCAAATTTAATGTAAGCAATGAAAATGTTTTGTTTTAGTGTGAGGATGTAACTGAGCTTAAATGTACCGAGAAGAAGTTGAGGTAAGTGATTCAATATCGTGAGAGAGTGGACTGAATAAAATGGCGAGCTAAAAAAAAAAGTAGTTTTGTCTGTTTTTTTCCTGAAATTTCTGGTCTCTGTTAACACCGGAGTCAATGGGGCAGTTAGATGGCACTCACACGTTTTCTACGTTTTGATGAAAAAAATGAGGTATCAAGAGTGAAATTTGTGGGAGTAAGAGGAAGTTGTCCTTCATCCTGTCAATCACTGGAGTGCCCCTTTAGAGAAAACTCTGCATGGGGAATTTACAATAATTCACAGAAATATAGTTAAGTAAACACTTTTAATGAAGATGATAATTGTGAAGATACATCAAGACAACTTTAACCCACCATTACCCACTGTAAACTGCACTGTACAACTGATGAAATCACAGTTTATGTAAAAAGACACCACTTTGACACTAACACACACACACACACACACACACGCAGTGTCCTTGACTGTGAGGATGGCTTTAAATTCACCAAAGCATTTGTACATCAAGACATTTTAGACAGGACTTACCCGATAAACCAGCTACCAATCAAAGGCTATGATATGAGAGCAGCGTCCCATAGGACTAGAGGCTCTACTGACTCCTGTCCCAGTTGTCATCTGGAGTCAGTGATAAGAATTAGATCAGATGTTTGGTTGTTCAACTCAGCTGCGATGTTCAGCACATGTTCAGCTCCTCCCCTCCCCTCTAAACCAATAAATACATCACCAACTGCTTTATTACTGTTGCCCTAAATTATTTAAAATATTTTTCTCAGTTGTTGTCTTGTAAACCCTCTACTGATCTAATCTGGTTTAGTAAAATACACATTTGATGACATATTGTGTTATTGGTTCACTGAAGCACTCGCACACAAACAGACACACTTGACTTAATAAAATAATTTACCTGCTCTGTCTTGTCTATATTCGTACACATCATTGATAATACACATTATGAATTAAGGCCTAAAAAGTGGAATCAACTGAGTTTGGACATCCTCCAATATATATTTACATAAGCATTTGGAGAAAAGAGACAAAGGGAAAAAGACGAGAGAACAATAAGTGGGTATAGTGTATGACGTGCATGAAAAAATTAATTTGCTCAAACCCATAATACAAAAATCATACATATTTGCACGTTCACATGCCAGAGACACACAAAGTTGTTACGTTTCTGTCTGTTTAACACACACACACACACATTTTAGTCTATAAACCGCGCTCATCCATCATCTTAGCTAATGTCACATGGGTAAACTGTCTATGACGACACATGATGTTAATCTATCATTCCTCCTCCTCCTCAGTGTGCGTGTGTGTGTGTGTTTGTGTGTGTGTGTGTGTGTGTAGTCTTCTCTATTCTCTTCTCATTTCTTTTTTCTATCTCTCTCTCTCTAAGCTCCATCTTTCCATATTTATGACATTGCTTTCATAAATGTGTGTGTGTTAAAGCAAGATAGACTGAGTTTGATTGATGTGTGTTTGTACTTGTCCGTGTCATTTCTTTGCTGGCATGTGTTTGTGTGCGTGTTTGTTAACGGAATTAATGAAAATTTCCAGTTTGTATTTAGAAACCCTGTATTGTACGATTGTACATGTAACATGGATGGTTTTAAATAAGCAATTCAAACATTACAACAATTTGATTAGCAGGGAAATTGTGCGTTAACAGCAGGCTTGTGGAGCAAACGAAAAGAACAAAAGAAAAGTTGAATACAAGATACATAATTCATGCAAAACAAGCAAACAGCAGTATCTGAAGGACAACATTTGCATGTAATTCTATCTGATTTTGTTGTCCTTTTGCCTTTGCACATCCCTGGCCAAGAGCAATGACTCTTGAATTGTTTACCTTTAAGATATTTAAACAAAAGAAATCTCACAATACAACTCCTGGTTGCCTCATCGACAGAGTTGTAATGTTTGAGCATTTTGTTTCATTTGTAGTTTTCCTGAACCCCCCTTATCTTTTCATTGTGTTAAAGTGCCCATATTATGAAAAAATAATATGGGCAATTGGGGTGTTATTTTGTGTCTCTGACAGTGTTGGGAAAGTTCCCTTTCTACATGAACTAGTTCAAAGTTCAGTTCACAAATTTTAAAATGAACTGGCTAGTTGAGTTTATAGTTCATACTTCAAAATTTTGAACTAAGTTCACAGTTCCAAAAATGAATTAGTTCATAGTTCTTTTTTTCCATATGTTGCTGCGAGCTATTACTTTTCAAAATTATTGCCACAGCCCATATAGAACCACAGACAGCAATTTTTTTATCAGTTTTAACACTGAAACTATGCGTCGGATTTCATCTTCATATCCAATTAGTTCAATGTGCCGTTTCAGGTTTGCTGTGGATGTGACTGAAGTTCGGAGTTTCTTTTTGAAAGCCGGCGGGAAAAATTTGCACAGAAATGTACGATTTTTTGCATCCTCACCGACCTTGTCGTAAAACTCATTTAATTGATCATACGAAGCCTCCTTTCTTCTTCGTCGCCTCCATGCTGCTTTTTGTTTTGATGACGCATGTGGCGGTGCGACACTGGTGGCTGGTGTTGCCAGATTGGGTGTTTTTTCCGCTACATATTAAGGTCAGTTTACGGTGTGTTTTAGCTGGGTTTTCGCCTCGAAGGATCTATAGAAATCTGGCACCCTATTGAACGAAGTTAAACTGAGAGAGTGTGCCATTCACAGACACCAGAATGAACGAGTTCACAGTAACGTTCATCAGGCAGTAATACAGTACGTACAGTTCACGTTCGCCCAAAATATGAACGAGTTCATGAACTATCGTTCAATGAACAGGTTCAGGCCCAACACTGGTCTCTGGTGCTTCACCACACATACAAACTTGAAAAAAAATATCCATGCTGTTTTGAGTGAGATACGGGTTTCTGAATGTATCCTGCCTTCAATCTCCGGGTGAGCTGGTCAAAATCGGCAGGGCCGTCTACGTCATTGGCCGAAACATTTGGTGTGTGCTAACCACTTTAGCTAATACCACATCAGCTAGCGGTTTCTCCAACTTCAGTACAAGGCAGGATTAGCCGGGAGACTTCTTCTAAACGAGGGCACACTTCCAACGTTGCGTGGAATACCTGCAGACGAGGGACATGTAAGTAGTTTTATAGTGTTGTAGCAGTGTTTTGCTATTGAGAACGAGGTGGCTAGCTTCTAGCTAGTAGTCCTTACTTAGCTACTGCGCATGTATGACTCCCAACAAAGATGGGATAGAAGTGTGATGCCTCACTCTGTAGCTAAAACAGAGAGCTCAACACACAGGGTCAAAGGAGGAGCTGCAGCAACGTGCAGTACAACAAAAATATGGTGTTTTTTGAAAATTAAACCATGTAAACCTATTCTGGTACAACCTCAAAATACAATTATGAACCTGAAAATGAGCATAATATGGGCGCTTTAAAAAGACTCTGCTGCCTTTTACCACTTTATACATGTCATAAATAAATAAATGATATTGCCGAGACAGATCTGCTTTGATTAAATCACAGTTAATAAAATCCAATATTGCCTGCTAATATGCATCCATATAATTCCCTGTGTATCCCTTCATGTGCCTTCTATTGTTACAAAATGATTAAGACCTTGGCTGACAACATTTTGACATTTTAACAGAATTCTGCATTGTTATAATAATGAGAATTGCCTTACAATGAAGATGCAGAGTTTTGGAAATTACAGCCTCAGTTTTTGATGTGAGCAAAATATTCAAATCCTTAATAAATAGGCTTTTTTACTTCCTCTTTTTCTCTCTCACTGTCTCTGTTCCTTATCTCTCTCACCCCTTGCATAGTTGTAGTCATCCTTTATTTAAATGCTTTTTAACAACAATGCATGTTTAGAGAACATCCTGGGGTAAATAATGCACTTCAGAATAAGAACAAACAAAGCTTATTTTTTATTCACTTCTTCTTTGCTCCTCTCTCTTAGTGTTCTCTCTCTTTCCTCTTCATCCTTTCATCCATCAACCCATCCAAACGCTATCATCCTCCATATTGCTCAGAGCAGGTGACATTGATATGCTGACTGGATTTGTGCATGTCAATGTGAGTGTGTACTGTATGTGTGTGTATGTGTGTGAGAGAGAAACGGAGGATGATGATGATGATGATGATGATGATGATGATGATGATGATGATGAATAAGGCTCAAGAGAGGAGGGAGAGAATTACCTCTGAGCATGAGGGAGTGAAATACAGATGAAGAGAAAGGCAGAGAAAAAGAGACATTGAAGTGGGGAGAGAAGGAGTGATAACGCAAATCCAGACGAGTGAGAGGGAAAAATTAAATAAAAGGGACTGAAAGGGAGGCAAACATCGGGAGGGATGGGGTGAGGGAAACAGGAGACAAGAGAGAGAGAAAGAAAAGTACTCCAGTCTGAGGTGGGAGCACGTTTCACGATTCCCATGTTGTTTTGGATAGTGAGAGAGAAGGATGAAAAGAGAGATGGATAGGCTATAATCGCATCTTCTGTGGTGCGTGCACGTTTCATGAATCCCATGTTGCTTTTTGGCTCTGAGCAACAAATTGAGGGTAAAACTAGCAGCAGAGATGAGGAATGAAAAATTTAAGATAATATTCAGAGCCATTCCCTATGGAAACCTATTCTGGTGCACTGCATATGCAAGTAGAGAGGAAGACAGTTAGCAAGTGAGTGAGTGAGACACTGGAGAGGAGTGAGGCATTGGTAAATCGAGAGAGGAAGACCAAAAAGGTGAGGAAAAAAGAAGAGGAGGATAGGAGACAAGGATGTAGGAAGGAGGGTAGATAATGGGAGTGAAGTTGATATGGAACAAAACAAGCGTAGCAGTGCATATCAGACATAACCTGTAGCAAAGTCTGGTATGATTTCTTCCAAAAACATCACATAGATGAGTGTGGTAACATATTGACTGATTACCTGGTGAGTTCACTAGAATCTTTTAACTCTCCAACATACTGTGATTACCAGCTTGTTGGCGTCCTAATCATGATCCCCTGCACGATTCGGCGCAAGCTCATATGTGCTGAATTCCCTATACTGTATCCAAATAAAATGGGTGAAATGTTTGCCAGGAGGGAAACAAAATGGCTGCCTCAAAATGGATCCAGACGGAGTTGTGACATCAAACCCAATATGGTGAGGGACAAGATTCCCAACTTGAGGGGCTTGTGGGGACGCTGGCCAGGTCCGCATTAGACCATAAAGAGTCCCAATAGTCTATAGTCTTCTCATAAGTTATTCATGTGCTGGAGGCAGGTCAGGTTGTGCTGTATTCTGTGCTAATGTCAATTAAGCTTTCACACCAAAACTTTTAACACTTATTGAATTCTTGCACATACTTGTATACGTGTGCTTTGGTTTTGAGTATTGAGTAACTGTCAAAAGCACCAGAAGAGAAAAATAACATCTGCAGTTTAGCTACAGCAATAACAGTTTAGATAGCTTTAACACAAACGTATAGATTCATTTATGACTGTCGTAGTGGGGTAGAAGTTTTATCTTCTCCACAAGCTTTCATTCACACCGTTCCCTGGCCCATACAGATTAATTCTCCCTCACCCACACAAATGATTCAATAGTCCGACTGATCAGGGATCAGATAAACACCACAGCAGCTCGATGCACCTTCAGGATGGCCTTATCTCTTGGAAATCTGCCTTTTCCCCATCATTTTAATGAGAATGACATCAACATTTCCGAGTCATTCCAGTGCAACATCGTTTGTCATTATCACAGGCGACAGGAAATGGATATATCCATGGGACAGACCCTGTTAGTGGTCATTTTTATATTTAGAGGACTTACTGATGGAGTTTCAACATCTGGCTAGAATGTGTCAATTTGTCTTTCTAATGCTTGTTGGATGCATTTACACTACAGATGTTTTGATATTCAATAGCTATCTGATCTGCCAAAGATGCACAAAGTGAAACAAAGTAAGCGGTAGGGATGTCACGAGAACCGATACTTGCGATACCTTCCGGTTCTAAAATGACAAAACACCAGCGATGCCCATTTTTTTTAAGCACCGTAGGCACCATTAGCGCCGATGCCAGTGTTAGCAGCATCGGTGCTGCACCTCTTCCGGAACTGATGGGGGCAGTATACGTTTCAGAGCGTTCCAGTCTATACATTCAGAAGTAGGAGGTCACGAACAAATGGCCGAAGTCACACCCTTCTAATTCCGGTACATGGGACATAGAGAATTTTGAAAAACCATGAACGAGAATCAATGGAGATAGATTCTATCCGACCTAAAAAACGGCCCAAAAAAAAAAGTCAGATTTATAAAACCGTGTGTACGCACATCTGTAAGCAATGTTTCCTTTATAAATCAGAGATTAACTACCAGTGAGCATACGTGGATCAGCCTCTTATCCCGCCCTGTACACGGCCATTTTTAACCGTAAATAGTCAATGTAAAGCACCTCGTGAATGCTGATCAGTATATGAATGACACTGGCAGTTGTTACACCGAATCATGATGACTGGCTGAGAAAAAGCAAAAGAATTCTCAGACGTTCAGGAATTGCTGCAAATTGAATTATAATTTCGGCCTGTTCTTGCACAGTGTAGGGAACCCTGATCTATTACTACATGTATTAATAATACGTCCAAAACGGCAGGCATTACGGCACTCGGGGACATTCGATATACCAGACGTTTATAATAAGATTTAACAGAACTATATATTATATCCAAACCAGCCTTAGTGATAAAGTTGAAGATTATATATAATTTTTTTTTTTTTTTTTAAACTTAGCTCTCTGACATTTCCCTCTGGAAACAGCCGGTTGCCCCTAGAGTGGCGAGGACCTGTAGCCTATTTGGACCGGGAAGGCACGATTCCAGCGCGTTGCCCTATCTATTGGACCCAATTCAGTACATAGATCCAAGAGCTCAGCTTTAGGGAATCTAAATCGGCATTTTAGCCAATCATCATCATGGTCCCTGAAGTCTCTTTTTCTCCTGATTCTTCCATTGGCGTAGTCCTCCTGCAGCGCCAGCAGTGCCATCATGCAGCATTACGCACGGGGGTCACCGCAGTATTTATATGTTTACAACAATTTGTGATTGTTAACACCTTGCCAAAATCACAGCATCAACTAGTGGTATCCCCCACCCCGAGATACAATTTGAAGACGAGGCAAACACACTTTTCTTCATGCAGGTTTTGTCACTTAAAGTTTGGACAGATAACGAGGACATTAAGTGTAATGCGTGAGAGCTTAACGGCTGTATTTCCAGACTTTGACATTTGATGATATATGCACAGCATTAAATACAGATATTTAGTTATTTACACTGTGTTCTGCCATTATCTAATGCTAGGGTACACGCTATCCTGTATTTCTGTATTCCATGGAGTCGGGCCATCCACTCCTCCTGCGCTCTGTAGCGGACAATGTGACGGCGAGACAGCGCCGATTAAACATTAACACATTTTTATTTTAATTTAAGATTTGAGTTGGAGGTGTTTATGGAACTATTATCACTCAGTACAAGCGCAAATAACACTGCTGGATTTAATCTTCATGGTAATGTGGATGATATGGAGTCAAAAAATGTGCGTGAGGCATCAATACTTTTATTTTTTTTTTACAGTTTTGCAGTCTGACTTCAGTTCACCACCTCCGCTACGGAGCGCAGGAGGATGAGATGGCCCGACTGCATGGAATACAGGATAGCATCAAATACCCTAGCATTAGATAATGCCAGAACACAGTGTAAATAACTAAATATATGTCTTTAAAACTGTGCATATATCATCAAATGTCAAAGTCTGGAAATACAGCCGTTAAGCATTGACTTTTTATGGTTAAAAATGGGCGTGTACAGGGCGGGATAAGAGGTTGATCCACGTACGCACACTTGTAGTCAATCTGTGATTTATAAAGGGAACATTGCTTACAGGTGTGCGTACGCACGGTTTTATAAGTCTGACTTTTTTTCAGCGTACGCCAATTTGGGCTTTTGGGCGCACGTACACTTATAGTAAGGATCCTACGCACAATTTTATAAATGAGACCCCAGATCTCTACAAGCTCTTCTTTATACTTGTATTAGATGGGAGCAAGTGATGCATTTCACATTCTGGTTTTGCTCATCCAGAAAAAAAAAGAAGAAAATAAAGGCAACTTTCTAGAGATCTGGTGGCAAGGTGAAATCTGAACATCTACAACAATTGTTTATCCTGCGCTCTTCCAGCAACCTATTGAAAATTATTTTCAGTTGTGACGGAGTAAATAAACTCTTTGAACTCAGTGGAGAGTTCATACATCTGGGATGCTATGCCTTTGTGAAGCACAAACAAAACTACTTCTGAACGTCTCGACTCCCACCATGGGTAGATATGAATGTGGTCGTTATGTTAATGTATGCTGGATGCTGCATAGTGTTTGTAACCCATCCAAAATTGAGTAGCGTTGGTTCTGCTCTGACCTTTAGTCCTGTGTGTCTATCCATGAGTGACATCAGCCATCACAGAACTGCTGGCTCATGATAGGACCCAAGAACTGCTGAGTCATCACATTATGTGGATCATTTACTGCTAACAATATTTTTTATAGCCCAATTATGACTTTGCATTTTCAGTTCTCCTTTCCCCCTCTGTTTCCTTCTTCTCTCTCTCTTCTCTCTGGAGCATAATGATTGCTTTCCTGTTCTTTCTTCCTCACATAAGAATTATAAAATGAATCTATGGGGACGATAACAAGGATTTATGTCAAGCATAGATGATCACACGTGATATTTTAGTTGATATACTGACACTTTTGGCCTTTCATTGACCTACACACACACACACACACACACACACACACACACACACACACACACACAGGGCATACATAATCATATATATATATATATATATATATATATATATATATATATATATATATATATATATATATATATATATATATATATATATATATATATATATATATATATATATATATATATATATATATATATATATATATATATATATATATATATATATATATATATATATATATATATATATATATATATATATATATATATATATATATATATATATATATATATATATATATATATATATATATATATATATATATATATATATATATATATATATATATATATATATATATATATATATATATATATATATATATATATATATATATATATATATATATATATATATATATATATATATATATATATACATACATACTACTGGTCAAAAGTTTTAGAACACCCCAATTTTTGTTTTTTATTGAACTTTTAGTAGTTCAAGTCCAATCAATAGCTTGAAATGGTACAAAGGTAAGTAGTGAACTGCCTGAGGTTAAAAAAAAGTAAGGTTATCCAAAACTGAAAAATAATGTACATTTCAGAATTTTACAAAAAGACCTTTTTCAGGGAACAAGAAATGGGTTAACAATGTAAAGCTGTTCTGCAGCAATGGAGGTTGATCAAGCTTTGAAAGTTGGTGCTACCAATTCCCACAGGTTTTCCAACTTGTCTGGATTACTTACAACCCCCTCTGTTTGTATGAAAGTATTGTTGGAACACACTGTGGTACCATACCCTCGTGAGCATTTTTTGAACAGTATTGTACTGCAGAAAGTAGTGTTGCCATAAAAATGGCGGGAAAAAGGCAATTAACAATGGAAAAGAGACAGACCATCATAACACTTAAGAATGTTGGTCTTTCCTACAGAGAAATTGCGAAGAATGTCAAGGTGTCAGTGAGTACAGTATTCTTCACCATCAAAAGGCACTTAGAAACTGGGGGAAACTCAGACAGGAAGAGGTCTGGCAGCCCCAACGCCACAACAGAATCAGAAGACAAGTTTCTGAGAGTCAACAGCTTGCGTGATAGGCGGCTCACAGGACAACAGCTTCAAGCACAGCTTAATAGTGGTCGTAATAAGCAAGTCTCAGTTTCAACTGTAAAGAGAAGACTTCGAGCTGCAGGTTTGATAGGTCAAGTTGCAGCAAGAAAGCCATTGCTAAGACGTCAGAATAAGAAAAAGAGGCTTGCCTGGGCCAAGAAACATCGTCAATGGACTACTGAAGACTGGAAGAAGGTGCTATGGACTGATGAATCCAAATTTGAAATCTTTGGTTCATCATGCAGGATTTTTGTACGCCGTCGAGTAGGCGAAAGGATGGTTCCTCAGCGTGTGACATCAACTGTCAAACATGGAGGAGGAAGCATGATGGTCTGGGGCGGTTTTGCTGGATCCAGGGTCGGTGATTTGTACAGAGTGAAAGGCACCCTGAACCAAAACGGCTACCACAGCATTTTGCAGCGCCATGCAGTACCCTCTGGTATGCGCCTAGTTGGTCAGGGGTTCATCCTACAGCAAGATAATGACCCAAAACATAAGTCCAAGCTATGCCAGAACTACCTTAGCAAAAAAGAACAAGATGGTAAGCTTAAAAACATGGAGTGGCCAGCACAGTCAGCAGACTTAAACCCCATTGAGCTGGTTTGGGATGAACTTGACAGAAAAGTGAAAGCAAAGCAACTTACAAGTGCCACACATTTATGGGAACTTCTGCAGCAGAGTTGGAAAGAACTTTCTGAAGAATATTTGATTGCCATTGTAGAAAGAATGCCACGAGTGTGTTCAGCTGTTATATCTGCCAAAGGGTTAGAATACTTTGATGAGTAACAAATTTAGAATACATTTTGGTTTATAAATTGATTCCATGATTTATTTTTTAACTTCAATTATTTATTTGTTCTATTCTTTCATTTCAGAGTACAATAAGACATTGTACTGCATGAATTTCAATAAAAACCTGGAAAAATTATATATATATATACACAATTAATGTGCAAACATGCCAACATACACAGGTACGTGAACTAATGCAAAGGTATTATAAGCACAAGGTAACACTTTCTCCTTGTTCATACAGAACAAATTTGCAAAAGCAGTGTAAAAACGTATTCTATCAACATAACAAGGAAATGTTTATTATGAACATACACTGTGATCAAAATGGTCATACTGAATGTGACTGCATATTTTCACTGTCAACATATTTATTTATTTTCCCTACAGTAGTTGCTCCTGGCAAAAGAGCATGATGATGGTTTCATGGTTATATTTAGAAAACTCAAAGAACTTTATTTTATTATAAGTAATTAATAAAAGTATTCCTTTTGTTCACATCCAGCAGATACAGAGCAATATTATCTTTCATTTGGAGTTGTGAATGGCCATCTGACATATGTGAAATATTAACTCTCCTTTTAGCTTAGTTTTTGGTCTTTACCAACTTTTTTAGCTGAAATATCTGTCTCTTTAAATGATAAATACTCCATTATGTTCACAAGCTTGGTGTTAACTTGTTATCAGAGCTTTTTTTGTGCCAAAAACAGCTGCCTGGTGGAAACAGCACTAATGAAAACAGTTAGGTTGCAGGCTGATTTAGATAGGTAAATTACAAAGAATATTGGCTTGTATGTATAGAACACAAAGTGGATTCAAAGAGCCGAGAGGCTTATCTGCAAGTTCAAAAGCCCTCCAGATCGGAGACACACCTTATTTACTACACTGCATTCACCCGTAAGACTAAGAACATCAAGGACATACTTGTAAAACATTGGCATATTCTCCAAAACGACCCATCCTTGACAGAAACCTTTACAGACCTACGTATGTAACTTTAAAAGAGGAAGAAACATAAAGGACAGAGTTGTCAGAGCATGTCAACATTTTGAAGTCTCTAACAGTAAGCAACTAAACCTACAGTGTGGAGCCTACATACAGTAGATAATAAAACCCTCTAGTCTTTGTCTTGTCAATGGGAAGACCATCAACATCAAGGATGTCATTACCTGCAACAACAACAAAAGTTGATACAGTGGCCATTTGGTAAAATATACATCGGTGTGACATCCCATTTCGTTAAAGAGCGTATCACTGATCATAGGAGCTCCATTAACAGGAATAATGTCATCAACTATTTTTTAGAGACATTGAAGTGATCACATCCAGCCAAAATTGTAATGTTAACTTTCTCAGTACAAAGAGAGAAGCATTTTGGCCACACCCATCCCACCCCATTGGCTGAAATGTATGTATATGACTGGTTTTCATTTATATATTTTATCTTTTTTACGTCATACCCATCTTTTTTAAATGTTCTTTGTAATGTGTGTTATTGTTAGAAACCTGATAAAGGCCACAAGCTGAAACGCATTGGTCTGACAATACAGCTCTTTACATTAAAAGTGTTTCAACCTATATGCATACTTTTCCCTTCTCAGTGCACCTTTGACGTAGGTGAAGAAATCCCTATTCTGCCTCTTGATGTCCTCTGACAACTATAGTTATCATATCGCATTTTATCTATTAAATGAATGTTTGTCTGTCTGTCTATGTGTGTGTGTCAGTGTAAAGCACTGATATTTGATCTATCCTCTTTATCAGCAGACACAGAGGAGGTCTGGGTAGAAATGACTTTATTCATTCTGTAACATAACAACATTATCTTGTTATTGCCATAATATAGTTACTGAGAGAGAGAGAGAGAGAACAAAAGTGGATATAAAAGCTTTGTGGCTTGCTGGTTAAGAGATCAGACCACGTGCTTGTGACACTCAGGTCAATATATACATAATACTTTTGTCACATGTCCTCTTGTCTGGTATCTTTCCGTCTATCCTAAGTAAACTGTGATCATCAACATCTTTTATGAAGGAACATTTTAATCCCATTACAACTGTGTCTGGCACAAATCTGCTGCCTCTGTTGACTCAGTTTTGATTTCCTGTGACCACACAAAGTCTTTGGTCTATCATGTCTAGACAAAAAAAGAACGATTGTCCTCACCACTGTGTGGAGGGTTAGTAAATATGGTAACATCGCCCAGACCAGAACCTTTTCTGGGCTGAGACTGTTTCAATAAATGAGCAGAATGTCTCCTCAACAAATAATGACTCAACCTTTTAACCTTCTAACTCTTCTGGTTACATTACAAGGCAACTAAAAAGCTTTGCTTCTAAAATAGCAAGTGTTTACAAAATCTTTTTTCCAATGGGGTTTGGGGGACTTGAGTGCTTGGAGGATACAGCAATAAAACATTTTATAAACTGGCTACTGTACATTTAAGATATAATGAATAATAGACTGTAGGTGATAAATATTTAAAATTGTGAAAAAAAGTAAAAGCAGGAAGGAAAAGTAATTAAGGAATACCGTTACCGCCATCAAGCCACAATGATTTGCCGCAAATGAATGCCGCCCAATCTGTCGAGTAGTCTTGTAGGGGTGTGTCAAGTGCAACGTATATTCCCATCCAAATAGATTTAATTCGGTATTGATGACGCAAAAAATAATAACGGTAACTCCATTGAACTTATTTGAAACTAAAGTAACGAGCCAATTTTGCAAAATGTAAAGAGTAGAAAGTACCGATATTCGTGTTAAAAATGTAAGGAGAAAAAGTAAAAAGTCGGCACAAAAATAAATAGTAAAGTAAAAATAGCTGAAAAATCTAATTCCCATCTCGGTTGTTCAAATACATTAGATACCTGTTTTTAATAAAAATACTTGTATCTTAGAACTTGGGAATCATGAAATCAAAACCCTCAAGCTATCTTTGCTCTTTTGGGGTCAACAGATTTTACCCGATAAAAAAAGAAATAATGGAGACGTGGGGAAAAAAAAAAGAAATTGAAGACTTCCATGAGGCACCAATAAAAATGAGATGGCCCATTTTGATTGTGTCCCATTAGCAGCAGAAACCTAATAGTCCAGCTTTTTCCCCTTTCTCTGGGGGTTAAGAGGTTCACAAAAAGCCATGATTGGAGAATAGACACATGAGGAGGGAGAGAAGAAAGAAAATGAGAAAAAGGGTGAGGCTTCAAATTTGTAGGACTAGATGTAAAAACAGCTGATTATTACCTCACTTTACATTATATGGGTGGTTTATTGATTTGCCACAAATCACAATGAAGTAAAATAAATGGCAACAGCTTGTCTTGTTAATACATTTTAATGCAAACTTTGCTTATGGCAATGCCCCAATTAAACCAGTAAGCATTAAATATTTAAAAAATAAACCTTACTGTAATTTATGATTTACGACTAGTTTCAAAACGTCCACTTTTTGAGTTAGTTAATAACGTGCCGACCACGCCTTGAACTACAAGGCAACAAAACTGGGTTTGAATGCAGTTTTTTGAATTTATGAGGGGGGGTGTTCAAGCTAAAATGGGGTGTTAAGTTGATCTTTATAAATATTAAACATCAAATTATTTTCCTATAAAAAAACAAACAATTCAAAAGTACAGAAGAATGAAACAACTTGAAAACATTACAAAACAAGAAGGGCACTCAGAGAACATAACCCTCTGCCAAGGTATGCCCTATCTCGCAATGTTACTGTAATAGAATATAAATTTTCCTGGTGGGGAACACATTTTGCCGATTATTCTGACACCACTTGAATGCAACACAAACACCCTATCTCACAGTGTTAACTAAAGTGAAAAATAATTTGTGTGTCCGCCCTGTGATTCAGATCTGCTTCCAAATGTAATAGGTTTCTTTCTTGGCCCATGCTACACCCTTCCACCAAGTTTCATGAAAATCGAGCCAGTAAATTTTCCGTAGTCCTGCTGACAGACAAAAAACCCGAACTGAAAACATAACCTCCTTGCCGGAGGTAATCAATGGCTAGATTAATTAAACAAACAAAACATGAACTATTTGATCACTGCATGTAATCATTTCCTCTAAGAACTAAGAACCTTGTGCACAATGGTTTAAAGTTTAAAGTTGCTAATTTATTTATTTAGATGTAAAACTTTACTTTCTTATACAGTTATTACATTTTTTTTGCATTAACTCAAAAAGTGAAAAATTTAGTTTGATAAAAACAACTTTTTGTGTATAGGAACACTGCGTCTGAGAACATCAGTGAATTTATATTCATAATTAGTCTGAGTGCTTTTAGCCTGCTAATGGATTCGCAATGGAAGTTTCTCTAAGTGCAGCAAAGAGCAGAATCCAAATGTGTTGTGTGTGTGTGTGTGTGTGTGTCCCTCTTGTTCAATACTTTCTGCTCTTCAGTTACAGTTGTGTGTGTACACACACACACACACACAACTGTAACTGAAGAGCAGAAAGTATTGAACAAGAGGGAGTGGAGAAACAGAGAGGGAAAGAGAGATGCCCTAATTGCAGTTCATCCTAAATGAATAGAACATCCTAATCACTTATCACTAATTACACGTGTGTCTGTCTCTCTGTCTGTCTGTCTGTCTGTCTAGCTGGCTGTTTGTGTTTGGCTGCTGGGCTGAATGGGTGATTTACTATTTGGCTTGCTGGCAAACTGTTTGGCTGGTTGTTTCTCTGGCTGACTGACCACTTGGCTTTATAACTGGATGTGTAATTGGATGATTGACTAGCTGGCTTGCAGCCTAGTTGATTGACTGGGTGACTGACTTATTGACTGGCTAACCAACTGACTGAATACAATTATATTTATAAAGTGCAAAGGTTAATCCCAACTTGCACTGGCTCGGCTGTATTTAGTAATATCTGGCTCTACAGTAAGAAGGAGTGAATCACTGGGTAAACAGTCTCGCTCTGACAACTGAATGGATGGATGTGAAGGGTGTAATGGGTGCAGCTCTGCAATAATAAGTAGAAATGCAATGGGAAAATGGAAATGGAAGATTTGATTACCTGCTGTGGCAGTGCATGTGAGAAAGACATAATGTGCATTATCAATAACATCAGAAAGCTTAATAGCAATAACAATGAGGTAATGTAGGTTAGGAAGTAGGTTAAAAGATGTAATTAGTGCAAATGGAAAGAACACTAATAAATATTAATTGCTGCAGACTGTTGATGTGAGAAACAGCTGGAGACAATGATAACATAACCCTCAGTCTGCAATCTAATCTAAAGTAGATTCCTGTAAATACCCCCTAAAAGGATTTTACTCAAAAGTATCAAGCTCCTATTTGTCTATGGTCCCACAAAGTGATGAACACAGAAAACACTGTTAAGGTAGTTTTTAACAACATTCGGAAATAACAAATTTCCTAATAATTTACATTTGAATCGCTGAAAACATCAGAGATGTGGGCAACAAAAAAGAGGTCTGTAACCAGGCTAAAAATGACCTGGCAAAATACCCCAAATCAGCCAGCAACTGGACGATTCACACACAGTGACCCAGCAACTCAGGTTGTAGGGAAATGTTAGTGTAGTCATTGAACTGATGACATTTGCATATTTTCACAAATGTGGACAAAAAGTCGTCTTTTGTTTAGGCTCACTTCAAGTTAAGGTTGATTTAGGACTGCAGTCCTAAATCAACCTTATTGTGCACATGAACATGCATGTGTTTCTAGCATGCAGACACAAACATATAGTATGTGTGTACCACCCACCCACCCCCACCCAAACCCACACACCCACCCACACACACACACCGTTTGTGGAACTTAGATTGATGCAGTGTTTGAAGAAGTCCAGATGGTGTGTATGTTAAACAGTACTCCCTGCAGAGAGGTTAAATATGCATGCGCTAACACACACAGTAAACAAACATTATCATATATTCAGTTGACTGCAAATTAGTTCTTCAAGGACTTAATTCAGATGTTTTGCAACATTTTATCTTTTTGCAAATCTTAAAAGGGCCTGCAAAATTTTGTTGTCAGCGTCAACAAATTGTAAGTACAGGAAAATCCTCAAATCCAATGAAATTCAATCCAGTTTTATAGGTCTTGCAAAGCAGACATCACTATTGTTTAGATTTCCTGAATTGTAAAGTTAAAAAAGCAAAAAAACAGGAAGCTGTGACGGCACACATTCACAAATCCAGATGCTTTTAGTGAAAAAAACAAAACCTATTGGCCTTTTATTTTTGAATGTATAGAGTTCACAGACATCCATGCATTTCAACACCAGCTATTGCCCATGTTAATTCATTTATTAACTTAATGAATGAATGACTGACTTCTTTTTTAAATAAATTAGGTCTTTGTCTTAGCCACAAAAACACTGGGATACAGTAATATCACATGTTCCTCTAGTCAATCAGTCACACCATGTTCACTGATTGACTAGGTAAACAAAGGATGCCGATTTTGGACTGCTTTGGTTTAACTCAGCTAACCGCTAACATGTAGCTTGTTTGCTACATATACTGTCGGCTGCTGTGAATGCCATCCCTCTTTGACCCTAGTATTTATTTGGATGCATGTTAAAGCCCAATAGGGTATTCTCTGCACACACAGTATAGTATTCAGTATACAAGTGGTGCTCTACATATAGTAGTAGTTAACATTGGACTAATGAGTCTCATTCCGTGTGATTAGGTTCAATGTGGCATCAGGCATTCATATACATACTGTAACTGTAACATTAGCGCTGCATATAATGCTAATACTACTCATTGAAAAGTTTATAGTAGACCTCTCAACAACTATAAATATAAATCTCGCTTTAGTCTTCCTTTTTATCAATCAAATTAAAATGAATTCTTATAGATGGGAGAGTGACGTACAGCATGAGTGATTTCTATGTGAGACCATTTCTTTTGTTTTTATTTCAAGAGTAAAACATCCCTTCCAGCGCAGAGAACATAATAACATACATTACGTGTTTTATAAGCATCCATTAGCCTATACAATCTGGCTTCTTTTTGTTTTATCAAAAAGGTGTTTAGGATACTTGACCAGTTGGACTATGTTGTAACTATTTGCAAAAACAAAAATAGAAACAGGGAGATTTGGTTGGTGCCTGGCTTTCTGAATATGCAGTGTTGGACTCCTGCTGAGAAACTCTGTCTGCATGTGTTATGCTTAACTAGTTCACCCTGTTTGTTTGTTTGTCTTATTTAGTAAGTTCTAAAGTACACACTGGCCAGTCATAAATTATTGCATTTTAGCAATGTGTGTGAATCACTTTGTGTGTTACTGTAGCAGTGATAACTGACATACTCCTGTTTTAGTTACAGTATGGTAGTTTTTTGGCACCAAGAAGAGCCTGACCAGGACTTAATAAATATCTTAAAAGTTTGAAGTTTGGCAGGAGAAAGGAAAGAAAAAGAGAAACAAGAGATACAGATGTGAGAGATAAAAAGCGATACCTTCTTGGTTTATATGATCAGTTATTTCTCCAAAATACCAATTAACAAATCATAAAAAGACATGGCAATAAAATGAAACAATTTGTTGAGGAAATCCCCTGCAAAAAACTTGAAACTTTTTGCTTCTTATTAAAACTGCAATTAAACGTTTTGATAACATTATTCATTAACAATGTCATCAATTTACATCGTAGATGATGGCAGATGACACACACGCACACACACGCACACACACACACACACACACACACACACACGCGTGCACACACACATACACACACACACAGTAGAAACTCAATGGCCTTGCAGCCATGGAAAACAACTACTTAGCATAGAATGAGGGGGAGGGGGGGAGAGATTACAGAATAACTTTAACTGTCGATCATGTTGCAGACAACAGGCCAATAACATTTGACATAACAACATACATATGTGTGGTGGTCTGGAAGAAACCATCAGATGTCATGGCTACTAGTTGGCAAACTGTCTCAGCAGAATGAAAATGAGTGAAGTCTTGTCTTTGGGCTTGTTACACTGCTACAGTATAATCCCTTCCTTTTCTTTTGATGCCTAAATGGCTTTTGAAAAGGCCTGGGAGATGTTCAAATATCAAGGATTTAGGGGGGTGGCAGCCAAGACATACGTTTCTTTTTAAGTACAAGCAGGGAGGTGGGGACACACAGCTGCTGCTAGTCAGTCCTTTTTGTGGAGCATGCATCACATTTTTTAACACTCTTTTTTTCAGTCTTCAGTCCCCTAAATCTGCTTTAACTGACCCTGGTGACAGTGTGGACTGAACTCTGAACCTGTTAGCGCCATGCTTGACCAACAGAGGAGCAGAGCCAACAAAAGGCGCCCATTGTTGTTGAGGTTGTAAAACCAAATGAACTGAATATCCTGCAAGGTGTACTGGATGAAACTTTCCACCTCGGAACGGAACGTGGGTTGACTATTTTTGCTGCTGACTAATGGTGGTTAATGGTGTCATGTCGGCTTCAAAACAGGCAGCGTGACACAGGGTGTAAAAGTGGAAATTTTAGTTTGATTTTTTTATTCCCTTTGGAAATTTAAAGCCTCAGTATATGAGTTTTTTTTATGACTCTTGTAATTGCTTTTAATGATTCTATTTATTGCTGTTGGTTGTCTGGCTTTATATTTTTTGTTTATTGTATTTGGGTGTCTGACTGCAACTGTTTTTTGTTCTCAGGTTTCTCTGTAAAAAAATAAGAGCTTGATCTCAATGGGAGTTCTGGAATAAATAAAGTTACTAATGGAAATTTTTATTTTCACATTTTTACAATTTTTGTATTGACCAGACAAACTTAAAAGTAATCCTGTGTTTTGCTCAAGGTGACATATTCAAATTTAGTATTCAATTCATAAAGAGATAAAACAGACAAAAGCAGCAAGCGCTTAAGAGGCTGGAGCCATGCCCGTTTGGGATTTTTGCTTGATGAATCAAAAATGCAGCAGATAATTAAAATAGTTATATAATAGTTTCAGTTCTAATGCAAAGTTAGAGAAAGATAAGGATTTGAAGAGCAAGAAATAAAAAGTAAACAGAGAGTTGATTGGAGCATAATTTACGGTCTGTCCATCCTCCCTTCTTTTATCCACCCATCTTTCACCATCCCTCAATCTGACTGAGGAGAGAGAGAGAGAGAGAGAGAGAGAGAGAGAGAGAGAGAGATTTTTTTTCCTTGTTTCACAGTAAAAGCCCTCTGAACAAAAAACTGACTGTACAGGTCATTAAGTTAAAGCATGCACACACACACACACAACATTTGGGCCAGACCAGTTACCGCTCGTTAGTTGAGGTAATGTTTATGTAGCATTATGCCACCACACACACACACACACACACACACACACACACACACACACACACACACACACAAATGGTTATACATGGATCCAACATGGGTACTCAACAGTAAGAAAGAGAGAGAGGGAGAGAGGAAAAAGAGGGCTGATTGAATAAGATGCAGACAGAGAAAGAGAGAGAGAGGCCGAGATGTAAAGTTATATTTGAGTCAGATGTAATAGCTGTAATTATATTGGCGATATGGAAGGCCTGAGTCTGTGTGTGTGTGTGTGTGTGTGTGTGTGTGTGTGTGTGTGTGTGTCTGTGTCGAACAAAGGGCCACTTGTGTCAGGGGCCTGCTCACTGCAGCTCTTACCGTAATGATATTCCAACGCTTGCTGTGTTTGAGTGTGTCTGTGTGTGTGTATCTGTATGATGTTGAGTCTAGAAGGGAAATGACTACCATGCCGTGCCAGACAACCCCCCCCCACACACACACACACACACACACACACACACACACAGGGGATTAGTTGTACCTGCATAACATAGTTTGATATTTATGTATGAGGGGAACGGGATAGGGGTGGTCATATACAGACTGATTAGGTGTACGTGTGCGAGTTTGAAAAAGAGAGACTCGCAAGCCTGTCTGTCTTCGTCAACTTCTGTCATCTGTCTTTCTTTACGTCTACATGTTTCATTTTTATCTTTGTCCTGTCTCATTTTCTCATCTTACTTCTCTTTTCCTCCCCCCTTCTTCCATCTTTACCTCCATCTCTCTCTCGGTTCAGTGAGTTTAGTCTGTAACTTTTACTTCCAATTTAGAAACACAAATAAGACGGTTCTGCACAGTGTGTGTGACGTCATTAGGTGTGTGTATGATCCAGATGGATTTTCCACAGTGCTTTCCTTGAAGGGTGGTGCGGTAGACAAGGTAGCATGCCAGCTCGCTTTCTCACACACACACACACACACACACACACACACACACACACACACACACACACACACACACACACACACTTTATTCTTAGACACATGATTCCCTTCACTGTGTTATATCCAGGCTGTGCCGCCATCTATCTGTTTATCTGTTTCTTATCGAGCACTCGCTGCTGTTGAGTTGGTTACCTTTGACCTCACTGATGAACACAGGAGGAAACAGAGAATTTTTAGATTTGTTTTGTATGCATTTTATATTCTTAGTTTTACTCGTGCATGGAAAATCTCATAATTTACTCGCTGGTTTTAATTTTTCTCTTTTCTATCATGTTCCCATTTTGCATTACATCATATCACAATTTCATGTTGTCTGAATACTGCTGCTATTTTTTTTTACAGTACATAATGTGTGCCTTTTCATACTTCCATGCATAATTTTCTACTTTATACCTTCTAGTGCTAAAATTGTCAGTTGTGTATGTTTATGCAGTCACTCATTAACAACTCACTTTCATCCAAAATGTCACTCGCCACCCCAAGGATTTTTTTTTTTTTTTTTTTTTTTTTTTTTTTTGTGCTGAAACAGCCAGAAAAGTTAGAAGGGAAATCTCATCGCCAACAGAAAATCTATAATCATTAACATAAGTGCTGTAAATAAAGAGAGGAGAGCCTGGTGGGTTCAGATAACATCAGACATAAAAGAGAGACACAGAGATATATTTATGGGGGCACCTGAGAAAAAGACGACAAGATACAAATACAGAGATTTAAGGACAAAAGAAATGCAGGTCGATCCATTTTGACTTTTTTTAATGCTCTCCTTTCCCGTAAAAAGATGTTGTCCTCTGTGCGGTTTACATACAGTATTGTCAATATTCTGTCTCCAATTTAAATGGTTTCAATTCTCTTTCCCTATTGTAACTCAGAGCTCCAGCAGGCTTCCATCAAAATACAAACACACAAATGGATACAAAGTGGAGACGAAATGAAAGTGAGTAGTTCCATTTGAACAGTTCAAAATATAAACTGTACACCACTTCATTTCCTGAAAATGTTTATTAAAAGGGTCAATTGTCTTTCCAGTGTTTGAATCTGTACAATTTCCATTTCTTAAATGTAACGACACACAAACACACTCATAGAAAAGCACAGATTTAAGATTCTACGATTGGTAATGTTTTAAATTATATTTCTTAGCTTGTATAGCAAGAGGCGTAATACTCTGTTAAGGTCAAACTAGAAGACAAAGATAATCTCTTAGGTTTTGGTCACGCTCAGCTATGCAGGGCCTGTCAAAGTGAAATGGATCAAAGTAACAAAAGACTGTTTTTATGAATTCACTCATGGCTCTTCAGTCCTGGTCCTCCAGGTTCAGAGCACTGTTGGGTTTCTATCATACCACCTGGTTAACTGCATTCACCTGCTGTCCCACATGTGTCTCATTTCTGGATTCATTGACTCAAATGAAAGCCAGCAGGGCCCCCGAGTCCTAAAGGAGCAGAATCAAAATCCGCTAAA
This sequence comes from Perca flavescens, assembly GCF_004354835.1. Taxonomy (NCBI): domain Eukaryota; kingdom Metazoa; phylum Chordata; class Actinopteri; order Perciformes; family Percidae; genus Perca; species Perca flavescens. The sequence continues at coordinate 15,720,104 of NC_041344.1, read as the reverse complement.
CTAATTCCATGGTCAGCATCCAGAGAGTAGTCTTAAAAGAAAATGTGCAGGCTGAAATTTAAGTTGACTGTTTTATGATTTCTGCATTTCAACTCAATGTAGTTTTACGCTGTGTAAGGAACAAAAGAAGCATGGAAACTGGTAATCAAACCGTACCATTGAATGCGTCACAAATGATAAATGATAAAAAAGATGCTTTTAAAAAGTATCAACAGAAGGAAATAGATGCAAAAAGACATTAAGTACAGCAAGTTGAGTCCTTGACCGCAAAAAACCATGGCACTTTTACAGAAAAATTTAGGACTTACTGAATGAACGTTGTAACATTTTATTTCCCCCAAAATGCCAATTAATGGTTCTGAAAATGAACTCTTCAGTCACAAAGGCAAAGACAGTGATGATACAAACAGTAAGCTCAGGTAGATAATACTGTATTTGTCGACGTCGGGTGAAAGCAGTACCACTACCAAAACACTTTATTACTACAGGCTGTTACCATGGTAATCAATCTTCACTCCTTGTTGACAGACAGCCATCCTCAAATCAATCCCAGGTTGCACTGCTGCAGCATCCATCACAACTTAACAGAGAACTCCATTTTTCTTGTCTCTCTGTCTCTCTCTCTCTCTCTCTCACACACACACACACACACACACACACACACACACACACACACACACACACACACACACACACACACACACACACACACCTCCTCTTCTGTCTGTCTCTCGTCCCGTTTTCCTCTTCAACACTGTCTCACTTTCTCTTTTGTTTTTTTGTCTCATTCTCATTTTACTACCTTTATCTTAGTTTCCTTCTTCTTCTCTTTCAAATCAATAACTTTACTGTGTGTCTATCAAAAACAATGATCCAAAAACAGAGAACAAAATCTGAATGTGGGTAGGTTTGCTTCTTTTTAATTTTTTTTTGTCTGTTGTCAGTGTATAGACCTATTTGGTAATTGGTTAGTAGCACTGCATGCATCTGTGATTTATGCAGTTTTTCATGCTCCCTCTTGGTAAAAATTACGTGGAAAATGACCTGCTCTTACTACCTACTGTTGCACTCAGAGGCACTAAATGTAATGCCATCAGGATTGAAACCTATTCAATATAACATGATATATAGCAGACAATTTGACAGACATATCCTTTAATAAATACACTTTGACTAATACCTTAAAGGGATAGTTTGGATTTTTTTTGAAGTGTGGTTGTATGAGGTACCTATCCATAGTCAGTGTATTACCTACAGTAGATGGCAATCAGCACTTCCCAGTTTGGAGAAGCAGACAGGAGTACCGACACGGAAGCTAAGCAATATACAGCTGGGGACAGGGCCACACAGCAATGTATATTTTAGCCACCTAAAAATCAGCAAAACCTCATGTTTTGAGAGGCTGGGACAAGATGATGTTTGGCATTATGCTTAAAAAATTAAGGTAACCGCTACTAGATTATCAAAATAGTTGCCATTTAATTTTTCTGTCACTCAACTCTTCGATTCATTGACTAATTCAGCTCTAACTTTCATGTTTTCTCAGAAAACTCAAACAACATGTCAATACAATGACATAAATGTGTATCCTGAAAATAAAAATTGCCTAACAGTTGCACTCTGCAGTTACACTCTGCTGAAAGCCTATTATACAGTAATAAGAATATAGATTTCTATTTTTTTATTATGATCGATGGACAGTGACTGTCACCACAAGAAGCGCCAGATGGATCTTCACGTTGCTGTAATGTCATGTCAGAAACTTAATCTTAACTGTAACAAGTTCTCTGTTTATTGGTTGAAAACTACAGTGATTCTAAGCACATCTGAATGGGTACATGAAAGCAGCGTCGCCCTTTGTTAGTAATTATATCTCAGACGTTGTGCTGGAAACTAATCCCATCCGAATAGAGCTTTTGTCTCTTTCCATGTCAGCCTCCCTCTCTCACCACTTCAAGAACACCAAATAAAGACCATATTAGCAGTGATGTATACTGTAGATGGATGATGTCATTTTTCCTCAAAAGCCTCATTGATGTTACTGCAACAATACCGATCATAATCACCATGATTGATTACTACAACCTTCCAGGGTGTGTGTGTGTGTGTGTGTGTGTGTGTGTGTGTGTGTGTGTGTGTGTGTGTGTGTGTGTGCATGCGTGCGTGAAACAGTAAGAAGATTAAAAGAAAAAGAGAGGAGAGAGTAGGCAAGACAGTAAAGACTGATGGAGAGGTATGGAGTAAGTAAGAGAGGGGGAACTCAGAGATTTAGGGTGAGAGTATGTGAGGATGTAAGATTAAGAGACAGAGGGAAAGAGAACAAGAGAATGAAACAGAGAAAGAGACAGAGTTGTCCAGCACTCTATCACACCAAACAAGACTAATGTTAAGGCCTTAAGGATCTTTCACACACTTGATGGATGGTTTTGTGTGTGTCTATATATGCTTGTTTGAGTGTGTGTGTGTGTGTGTGTGTGTGTGTGTGTGTGTGTGTGTGTGTGTGTGTGTGCGTGCGTGTCAGAGAGAGAGAAAGAGAGAGAGAGAGAGAGAGAGAGAGAGAGAGAGAGAGAGAGAGAGAGAGAGAGAGAGAGAGAGAGAGAAGAGTGTCAATGTGTGGGCCATTGCTGCCTCCAGTGGCAGAAAGGCAGAAAATTATGACTGTGATGGCTGTGTACTGCAAATCCTCCAATTCATTCATATTTACCACACACACAAACACACACACACACACACACACACACACACACACATCCCAATGCACAAATAGATACAACACACCTATCAAATACACATATTATTTCATCTGCATATTATAGTCATCTTATTCTATATACATTTACTTTAAGGATTTGTTTGCAACTATTTAATGTTCTTTTATTATAAAACAAATATCATTGCAGTGGTGAAAAATTTGGAAGACAAGAACATAACATGACACCTCAGTTCAGGAGAACCTAAACATAACATAGGGAAGTTTGCACTAATCCTTATAAATATCATTGACATTTTTTGAAAACTATATGAATCATACAAAATTAAGATTCACCTCACTAATTCTGTGATGTTCAGACAAAGTGTCCTTGGTTAGAGAACTTTCTAGTGTGCTGTTGTTAAGGTGTATTTACAAGTCTGTTCCAAAGTCAAACTCATCATCACAAGTCTGACTTTTGGAGGTTCCCATCCCAAATTAATTCATGATCCCCAGAGGATTAATCCTACAGACTTTTCCTCTACATGCCACCACAAGGTTCACATTTTGGTATTTTAGTGAAATACCTTGACAACTATCAGATAGATTGCCCTGAAATTTGATTACGACATTTATGTTCCCAGCAGGATCAACTGTAATAACTTTGTGGATCCCTTAATTTTTCATCAGCAGGTCAAACTTTCAAGTTATTCAAAACTTTATGATTTAATACCTGCAAAACAAATTACATTCTCATCAGCCTCAGCTGTGCTTTGTTTTCAATGCTAATAATGACAAGATAAGATTCATCCAGAAGGAAGTTGCTGTGCAGCAGTTGCAAAAATAGAGTTGGAAGAGTGCAGGTACAGTCACTGCTTCTTAGCATCAGCATGTTAGCATAGTCACTGTGAGCATGTTAGCATTTAGCCCCAAGCACCTCTGTGCCACACTCAGGACCGCTAGCATGACTATTAAGGGCTGTCCACACCAAGAACCATAACTATAATCCTAACTATAACTATAACAATGTTAGCATTCACACTGCTGAACGATAACGTTCTGCAAACAGCGATGTCAAGCACGTAATGCACAGTCCAGCTGGTAATAGTACATAATAAACACAGCAGACGTTGCAACGGAAGATTACAGAAATGTGTGTACTAATTTCTTACATATTCGTGAATTCAGGTACATTTTATGAACCAAAAAAGTCTACCGACGGGCCCTGGGGGTCCGACACCGGGCAACAGCAGCACACAGAGCTCTATAGACCCGGGGATCAGAGCAAATCTGTGCAGAGCACTGGAACAAAAACATAGACAGTATGGTAATAATATCCAAACACAAGATTCACTCTCAGTGCTCTCTGTGACATGAGTAAAACTTTCAAAGTAATAATATTTAAAAATACACAGAGTGTTAAGGTCAGGCCACGCCACTGACCACCTGGGTGAAACAAATATCTCCACAGTGTGTCTCTCTGCTGTGCCGTGTTGTAAACTCAGATGGATTTTGATTGGCTTTCGGTGTTTCTATCATTTGCTCTGAAAGTGATCCCAATGATATCGTTCCCCACAGTCGTTGTCAATATAGTTAGTTATGGTGTGGACTCCGCCATCCACTTGATTTAGAACGATTTTTAAAACTAGATATTTATAGTTGTCGTGGTGTTTTTCCTGCATTCAAAAATGTCTTAAATTTCTATTCTACTCTTTTCTATTTCATTATATCCCGGTATTCTATGTTCTATTATATTTCTGTTGTGCTCTGCTCTCTTCTGTTCTGTCCTATTGTATTCTGCTGAATTCAAGGTTTCTCTCTCTCTCTCTCTCTATGTGTGAAGTTGTTTAGAAGTCTATAATTTTCTGGCTTAGCTGTACTGCCACTGGCCCAAAACTCTGCTCATTCATCAAAATGTCTCTTTTAAACAATCCTCTCCGTCTTCCCCTCTCATTGTCCCTCTCTCTCTCTCTGTCCTCTTGTTTCTCCCTTCCTCCCTCTCTTCTTTTCTGCTCACGCTGTCTCTCTCTGGCGGTGTCTTAATTTTCACATCAAAGATGCTTTCTTGGCCCGACTGTCAAAAATCAACAATATTTCCTAAGCTGTTTTGAATGTGGTGCAGTTTCGCACAATTGAATCAAAACATTATAGCAAATTGAGAAACGAAACTGATTATGTCACAAACGCACACAAAAAAGGTTCTTTACGATACAAATAATACATTTTTGGCTCATATTAACATTGAAACCACTTCAGGATGTTCTTGATTGCCAAGGCAGGAGCTTACTGTGGAGATTTTTTGTTTGTTATGGGACTAAATAAAACCATCCTGGCTTGGCATCTTGCAATAAAGCGCTATTAAATGTTATTCACATATCAGAAATGTTATGCTTTCCACTATCTCTTTATAAAAATATCAGTATCCCTGCCTGTGTCTTCCATCTCTCTTGTCCTATTGTTTCTGCTCATCCTCTAATGTAAATTTCAGACTCTCTCATTTTTGCATCTCTCCATCTCTTTGAGTTATGGCAGGAATTTCAAATTATTTTTCCTTCCAAACTTATAAAGCATGTTCGCTACAGCCCCACCACGCCATCACACACACGCCTTGTCCTGTTTGTAATTATCAATCCATTTGGGGATTTAAGGATTTTCTCTGTAAAACTTGAAGGCTTGTTTTTCTGTTGAACAAAACCACATCAGAAAACACACATGCACACACACAAGAAGACACACACATGATGACACACAAGACTTCACTGTCTAACACGGAAATTATACACACAACCTCACACACTTACACACACACACACACACACACACACACCACAAGAACCTCTGAGGAGTTGAAGCCACAATGTTCGAAGATAAGAAGTTTGAGGGAACTGTATGAAACATTTGTCAACAATTGACTCATTGCACTAACTCACCCTTTGTGCAAACTACATTTTTAATGACCCACATATACAAATGCACAATTTAATGAACACAAACTACATACACACACTAGAGCATTCACACGTTACATTCACACAAGGAAACCAAAATTAACCAAATTAACTAAACTAACTTGAGGGTGGAGAGACTATTACCCATAATGCATTGCTACAAGGGCCTATCACAGCTGACAAGTATCATGATTTAATTAGAGGTTGGACTGAACTTTTACATCAATGATTCATTACTTAAAACCAATCAGAAATATCAGAATATACATAAACTCAGATGGACACTAATTTAGAGAGGCTAGGAACGATGATATTTTACATGCGAATGTATTGGTAGTTGTTTTCAACATTTAAAAAACATATAAAATCTGACTTTAAAAAATCATCAATGCAATTTCTAGGTGAAAATAACGTTTTCATAAATAATCTGTAGACGGTGTTTGTTTTTGCTTTAATTGACTCTGACCGCAGACATTTTTGCATTTTCTTGGAAAAACTGGAAACTAAATCCAAGCAGTCCTCAAAAAAGTTGCTTTTCTTTGGTAGAAATTAGTAAAAACTGAACATCCTTAGCTTTTTCTATGACTAAGGCAGTAATTGTCTGAAAAATTGAAATTTAATTTATAGTTATTATGTTATAAGTTGTTAGTTGTTAATTATTAATAACCAACTTTGTCAAGAAAAGGAACAGAGATGATTTTCTCACTAATAAATCATTATTTAATGATGTGGTAGTTCTTAAATTGATTCTCAGAGGGATAATTTTTGCGTTAACCTGACATTTCAGAGTCCGAAATGAAGATTCAGAAAACGAAGAAGAAGAAGAAGAAGAAGAAGAAGAAGAAGAAGAAGAAGAAGAAGAAGAAGAAAAGTAGAAAAAAATAAGTTAATTTAATAGTTGAAAGTTAATTACAAAGTTGGTTAAATTGGTTTACAGTATATTGCAGTTTCTGGGCTTCAGATAACTAAAGATGCACCTATAGGCTGTGGGGATTAAGCATGAAGCCTTAAGGAAGGAACTTACTGTAGCTGAAACACACAAACAGAGACAAAAACACACACATACACTCTTCCTCTTAGTTTTTCTCTCTAGACACATAAAAACACAACACATTTCTATAGCGTGTCACTGCGAGTTTGAAAAACCATTTGTCATTTTTGTCCCATGTTTCCCAAAAAACAATGGCATTTACACACACAAACACTTTTGGCCTAACAATGGCATAAAAACACACACACACACACACACACACACACAAAAAGGGAGGGAAACAGGATTTTTTGATGACACTTTGAATCCTCCTGAATTAATTATATTCCTTCAAAATAAATTATTAATGTACCAGGAAACAAAACCCGAACATAAAAAATACACATAAGCTGTGTGTGTGTGTGTGTGTGTGTGTGTGTGTGTGTGTGTGTGTGTGTGTGTGTGTGTGTGTGTGTGTCTCTGTGTGTGTCTGTTTAGTCACAGCCTCAAAAAACAGCTGAAGTTTGTAAAGCCTGGTTTGAAACATTTTTCTTTTGTGAAGCCATTTGTAATGAAGTGGAGAGGAAGGAGAGGAGAGGTCAAAAGTGAAGTTGAGTGCAACATAAGAGCAAAGTGGTGCATCAATTCAGGTGAGGGACTTGGTGCTGACATTAACTACCAGCAAATTTCATTAAGAAGTAGGGTTGGGTAATTGGACGAATATATTGGCTATTGGCGATTGGCTGAGTACATCGGCAGTTGTTTTTTTTGGGTCCTTTTTGTTATTTGTCATAGCACACACCTATAGAGAGAGAAAACATCGGAAATCGGTAGTTGTTGGGCTGAAGGTGGCCTTTACTTCCGTGACGAACATGCGTCACTTTATAACACACCTTATAATGCTCGCCTAGCTGCTAGCATGGCACGCCCTCATACTCTACTTCTGACTGGGTACTAGTGCTGACCAAGCTACTGCGCATGTGCGACTCCCAACAAAGATGGAATAGAAGTGCGATGCCTTACTCTGTAGCTAAAACAGAGAGCTCAACACACAGGGTGAAAAGAAGAGCTGCAGCAATGTGCAGTACAACAAATATATGGTGTTTTATTCTGATATAAAGCTATTCTGATATAACCTCTGAATGCAATTATGAACCTGAAAATGACCATAATATAAACACTTTAATACATAAATAGTTGTCTCACATATTTAGTTAAAATGTTTGGGTTTTTTTAATTGTTAGAAAGACAAACAAGTAAGAAATTATTTTGGGAATTAATCATGCTTGTTTGTGTATAAGCGTATGAGCTTATAAGTATATATTATAAGTTGGGCTAATTATGGTCCAGAACAGGTGACCTACACTTTAAAAACTTAAATAGTATTTCTGCGCTACGCTATGATGGAAAGACAAAAAAAAAAAAAACACCCACACTAAACATTGTGCACCAGAGCATGTTTATAGGTATTTTATCCTTAATGGAAGAGACTAACTCTGTGTGATGTACCAGCTAAAGTCATTATAAAGAGCCTTTAACCATATGGTATTTGACGATATAACAGCTAACTATAAAACAGTGTGGCAGAGAAGGAGAGTGAAAGAAAAATATTAGAAACTTACACACCCTTTAACAAAGACATAGACAGACAAACTACAATAAACAAAATTACATCTTTACTTGTGGCTCCTGCAGCATGTAATGCTTTTTATACTTTAAAATGTATTTTTCAAAGATACATTTCATATTTAAATTTTAGGCATTTAGATTCTCTTATTCAGAATCACTTACAGTGAGTGCAACAGTATAAATCGTCACAGAAAATAGCAGGAATATTACAAACAAAATCTGATTTGTTTCTTGTTGAACTCAAACACATTTCAATCACAGGTAGAAACATAATTTCTTGCTTATAATATGAGCTCAGCGTGGGTCATGAGAAGCATCTACTGAGTCCCTACATGACACAGGTGCTATTATATTTTAATGAGACCGTGTCCCAGGGTGAGGGACTGCATTTACACAGTTTGGGTCCCTGCACGACAAGAGAATTAATATGTTTTAATGAGTGCCAGGCGGGGTGACTACATTTATTCATCTTAGCTCAGAGGCTGATATCCGAGAAACTCTTCCTTAAAGGACTTCTGCACTGTTCGAGTCAGTTCAACACAAACAGGCATTATTGACAAAAACAGAAAGGTTCAAAAGGCTCTTCAACTTGTTACCGCCGTGGGGGAGGAGGGCAGTACGGTGGAGGTGGAGTCGGGGCTTGGGGAGGCGCAGCCGCAGCCGGCGGGGCGCCGTCTCCTCGAGCTGACATCTTGGTGTCGCTGTTGTGGCCGAGGCGCCACTCTCCAGGAGGAGTGTTTCCGCATCCCCTCCACTACCTATAGCTCGTGGCTGTCCAAGCTGCGGTCCAAACAACCCACCAGGGGCAATGGGACCGTCCAAGAGCACACTTCTGCTATTGGCTAAGATTTGTGACCTGTGCAGGCAGATGTTCCGATGTGACATGTGCAGCCAGATGTCAATATACCTTCGGGGGACTGCCGTATGCACAAAGGTGCACGTGGTCAGTGAAGCGGGTATGGACCTGGTCCTGGGGAGATGGCGTTGTAGGCTTCCGTCGGCCAAAAAGGCGGCTGAGAACTCTGTTTCCATGTCGCCTTGGACCCTGGTGAACAGTGCATAGCGAGACATTGGTGCCATCCGTCTCCCGGGTTCAAAGAATGCTCGAGAACAAAAACCTTAGTGGTGGGCAGGGAGCCCACCTGATGCAGAGGAGAAAGCCGTTGATGCGGTGCTCCCCTTCTGGGACGGAGACAGCCGCAGTGGCGGGGGTCCATAACCCTCGTCTGTTTTGAGCTCCAGTTCTCCCAACGGGGAGAAGGGAGAGCCAGGCTTAAGAACCATCTCTGGGGGCATCCAAGTCAGCGGGCTCTTGCCCACCAAAGAGATCCCCTTCCGGGATGTCTGGGTGTCGCCTCTGGTGGTATCCTTACCTTACCTTACCTTACCTTACCTGACTGTCCGCCCGGCTGCCATCGCCAGCAGCTTCAGTTCCTCCGTCGATAAGCGGAATCAGAACTGCTGGCAGCCAGCGGGGTGGCAGCCAGCGGGGTGCCAGCCCGGCGAATGGGGCCGAGGCACGCCTCGCAGCTCGGGCAGAGATCTGGCGGCAGGATGTAGCCGTAGTCTTCAAACTGCTTGCCGCTTAAGAAAAATAGGCAGCAGATCTCTGGTCTCGCAGCTGTAATATACAGTAATTGCGGACGTAAGAGAGACCCGTGCAGGGCACAATGGGGCGAAAGAAATCTTCCCGACTGCGCATGCGCGAGTGATAAACCCAATAGCAACAGCTCTTAGAGGGCGAAGCCTAAACAAAATAGAACAATGATTCCTTTCAGTAGCCATGGACTGGAATTTGCCACTGGCAGTAACCAGTACCACAGGTATAGACGTGAACCTCCTTGGCTGCTGAGAGCAACAACATCAGTGATCATCAGCAATCTATCAGCAATTTTGGGGGAAATATGTTAAGATTATCTTTCAAGGCAGGCATGTCAACAGCATAATTGTTGACCTGTGTTACTATAAAGTAAGTAGTAGTAGTACCTCTACTGTAGGACAGAATAGACTGTTAAGATGGATATTTGCTGCAGTGTGTCTGCACTTAAAAGTGAAAATGGATTTGACAACCCAAAGGAAAGGTGCCATAGTCAGACTAACACCTTTGGCACATGTGATGCTGTCACAGTGGAGGAAGATTAGTGGTGTGCAGGTTTCTCCAGATTCTAATAATATCAAAAACACTGGTGAACTACAAATTAAATGTGAGATCACGGCAAACCCATTTTCCTTCATCTCTTTCCCTACATTTCTTCCACCCTATGCCTACGTTTCTCACTTAACGTCTCTCTGCCCTTTGGTGTCAGTTCTCTGTTCTGGCATTTCCGAGACAAATGCTAGTGTGTCACACCATGTCACTCGTATCACACACACACACACACACACACACACACACACACACACACACACACACACACACACACACACACACACACACACACACACACACACACACACACACACACACACACACACACACACACACACACATTGCTAAATGCTAGAGTGTCAGCAGGCCTGTCAGATCAAGTGTCAATGTGCAGGGACCTCCCGACTTAGCAGGACGGACACACACACACACACACACACACACACACATGCACACACACACACAACATGCAGAGATGCACAGTGAGAGGCGGAAATTAACAATATGCAAACAAGTGGCCCACCATAAGTTGTTGACACCTAAACAATGAAAACCCAATTATTCTCGCTCCCAATCAACTACATACACAAAGACACACATGCCACACACAAATACTAAACAACAGCAGGCTTCAAAGGCTTGGCAGAAGGGAGACAAAGATTAAATTCCCCTGGTGTTTGGTACCAAAAGCAGATGGTGACAGAACTTGGTAGCAGAAGCAGTTTGGTACCAGGGTGATACTGTATATGGACAGTCTCTGCTATTACTTCATACTAGACAGTTTCAACCATTACACTTTGAGTAATAGTTGCCCTACTTGCTTTTCAGGACTATTCCTGTAATGTTTAATCTATTTGCAACAAATACCTAATACAGTACTACTATTCCAGGATTAATAGAAACTAATAGCTGCCTGAGAAGAAATAAAAGACATGTTCAAAGATCAGAAATTCTGGCTTGCACTAAAAAATGGTCGGCAGTACTATAAGGTACACATGATCTGTAGAAAAGGAGATAAAACTTACCCAATACATGCAACTGTGGGCTATTGTAGAGTGACAACAAGAAATGTGTTAACACTATTTTAATTATTATTTCTTTTTTTTAATAGTAGGTAGAGGTAGAGGTATTTTATTTGTCACATACACGTACATGTAGCAAAATTCATTCATAGTGCTCTCTGCTGCCTCGATTGTATTTGATGCCGATGATTTTGCTTTAGAGTAATGAATAAGAGACACTTCTGTTTCAGCAAATTGATGTCTGCTCCCCTCCCCAAAAAATGCTAAGCAGAAGTATTTCACTCTGGCTACCACACTGTTAGCTGTCTATGTGATACGAGATCAGACTCTTACACCTGCACCGCCATTTACGGTTTCTATTTCCAACATATCCTCCCTATCATCTTTCACTGGCAACTAAAGTAATGTACCTTGATTTTAGTGTATAATATTACAATACTGTTATTCCTCCCCTCTGATGTTTATGCCTGGCAGTACACCATGCTGTCAGCTCAAGTAAATAAACAAGATATCTGTTAACATCTTAAATTTACAAACAGCAAAATGTGCTTCAGCAGTCAATTTTACAAACACATCCACTATTTTTTTCTGAAACCCTTATTCCTCTTCTCTCTCTCGCTCTCTATCTCTCGATGTCTCTAGGGAAGCTGAAGTTGACAAGTGGAAGACAAATCGGGCCATCACCACCCTAAACAGAGGACCCACTTTAAGCTGGCACTGAGGTTATAGCACCCACACACAGGCACACGCACACACACACGCACGCACACACACACACACACACACACACACAGATCAGTGTCATCAGTAGGCATATTTGACCTGACAGCCTTCAGAGAGCGAGACCGAGAGACATGCAGGGAGACATGGAGAGAGACAGTTAGAGATAAATGCAGCACTGTACAGTATGTGTAACTTTGTGCAGAAAGTCACTGTCAGTCAACTAATAGACTAAGTAACTCTAACAACACATGTACACACAGAAAAACTCTCATACACACACACTTCTCTTTCACTGTCTCTGGTTCTCTCTAGACTTTAGGACAGCTCTTATATAGTAATGTATTATTCATATGAAGAATTGTGTGTGCGGCTGTGAGAGACTGAGACAAATGATGTGTATGTGTGTGCACACATTGGCAAAAGCAAGTAAAGAAAGTGTGTGTGTGTGTGTGTGTGTGTGAGACTGTTGTCTGGCTTTTGCTTTTGACTTCACCTGACCTCAATTTAGCTGCTGCTTGCCTCTAAATGCAGCACCACCTTATACACACACACACACACACACACACACACACACACACACACACACATATAAATCTATAATTATAAACGGTGGCTGGCTTAGTTCATTGGCTCAGCATATTTTTGAGTACATGGTCAGAAGAGCATTCTCCGCCGTGTTTGTGCGTGTGTGTGTGTGTGTGTGTGTGTTTGTGCGTGTGTGCATGTGTCACTGTCTGCTTTGAGTCAAAAAGACACTGAATGCAACATTTTTTAGTTCAAATTGCAAAAAGAAAATGCAAATAAATGCGAGACAATGACAATTAACATTAATATATAAAACTTTTGGTGAAGAACCCTTTAACTTGATTTTGAACAAAAAAATATATTGTTGGAAGTCTGTGTCATTTTCTTGGAATATATCACTCGACCAACATCAGTTGTCAAGGACAATTTTAACAAAACTGTATAAAAACTACATCCATCGCATCCACCTGTGAGGTTGTCAGCTGTGTGTCTTTCTGGAGTACACAGTGTGTAGATTTAACCCACCAGTCCTCATCAAAATGCATTTGTCAGGTAGCTCTCTGATGTGAGCACCGCCCAGCACAGAGCCACGGGCAGAAAAAAAAGAGCAACTTGCTAGTGCAGTTAGCACTAGCAAGTTGACTAGCAGTTAAGAAATAGATTGTACAGCCTATTTATCTTTTATCATGCAGAAATGTTTTTAATAACTTGTTATTTGTTGTAGTTAGGATTTTAGGTTATCATGTCCCTATTGCTGTTATTTACCTTATGCTGTGTTTATTATTTTTAAATATTATTTTTGGGGGGCATTTTGGCCTTTAATTGATAGGACAGGAAAGGGGGAGAAAGAGGGAGAAGACATGCAGCAAAGGGCTGCAGGTCGAAATCGAACCCTGGGCCGCTGCAGTAAGGACTGAGCCTTGGTACATGGGGATGCACGCTCTACCAGGTGAGCTACCAGGGCTACCAATGCTAAATTCAAGTATCATCACTACCATTATTGATGTATATTTCCATGGTTGGATGTGGATAAAATGTGATCTGTACCCTTCAACTTCTTTTACATTTACACCTGAAACACTTGGTGAGAAACTGTTGTCATAGCCAAGACGTAATCCTGAGCCCTGCAGAAGAGAAGAGAGATTCAAAGACTGAAAGAGAGGGCTGAAAAGTTTTAACAGCCATGATAAACATTGGGGGACAAGAGATTGGTTGGAGATGTAAGGGCATCGACCGGCACTTAAGCTTCAACAGGACAAATAAAATCTCCTTAGTGGCAGTCCTGCAGTTGGGCAGGAGCATTGGGAATGGGGAAGTTTACAAGATATAATACCTAAGACGACGGACAGAGGAGAGGAGGCTTTGCTGGATGATTATATGAAAGAGAGAAGGCTCCATGTTTAAAAGCAGGCCAGAGATATAGAAAGAATGCAGGTGTGATTGTACTGCCAACCATAAACCTAAGAGACAACTGCTGTCACTGTGGAGGTAAACTCAGTACCACAAAGCATATGTGTGTGTGTGTGTGTGTGTGTGTGTGTGTGTGTGTGTGTGTGTGTGTGTGTGTGAGTGTAGGAAACATCAAAATAAAACTTTGTGCCACTCAAACCCATACTGCTGGGTTTCCACACCACTAAAAAGAACAAAGAGGTAACCATGGTAAACATCAGCTCACGTGTTGATGCTCAACGGAAAATACACTTCGAATGAATAAGCTCTCTGGATGCTGGATCCTTAAGTTATCTCCTCCTCCTTATGCTGTGCCCTGTCATCTCTCATAACACACATGAGGATATTATTTAGAGGTTGCAGAAATTATTGCTGTTCTTAAATTCTTTACAGGACACTAAACTTCCAGCTCTGGCCTAGAAAAGTATAAAAACTGTAAGCTTGTTTTAAGGAACATGAATCCTGCTGTCTGCCTGTGTGTAAGCCTCACATGGACTTTTACTTTGTACTGACCTTTGCACACACAAAGACACACACATGCATACATACAGAAAAAGAAACTATATTATTATAGTAAAAGGTCAGTGGGAATAGATTGTACATATTGTATGCAGGTGGAGGAGTGCATGCGAGCGCACACACCCTGTGTGTGCACAGGGTGTGTGCACTTTTAGGCTACTTCGAACAGCATCATAAATTGTTTTTTGGGTGTTCTCTAACTGACGTGAACTAACTTTTTTGTGGTGTGTGTGTGCATGTAGTACGTGTGCTCACTTTCAGGTGCGGACCTGTAATTGCATCGCTGCTGGAAAAATCATTTCTTGATGCAGGTAGAATGAATCACAAATAAATCAAAACTGTAATAATTTTTTTTTAACTCACACAAATACACTAACATTGCGTCTCTCTCTCTCTCTCTCTCTCTCTCTCTCTCTCTCTCTCTCTCTCTCTCTCTCTCTCTCTCTCTCTCTCTCTCTCTCTCTCTCTCTCTCTCTCTCTCTCTCTCTCTCTCTCTCTCTCGTTCATTAGGGGTATTTCCATGGTCACACACACATGCATATGCACACAGGCTCTCACACACACTGCTAAAACAGCATTTTGTCCATAAAGTCTATTTCCATGGTTAAGTTGTGATGAATGAGACTCCACTGAAGTCGATAAGATAGCGCAATACCTTAATTCAATTCAACACACACTCATGCACACATGCAGACGCACACATACACACCACAGAGTGTAGGCCATAATTCAACACTTATGCATACACACATACTTAGAGACCCACACTCACACATTTGTGCACAGAGTCATAGAGACCGCAGTGTACCATAATTCACTGTAAAGATAAATGCCCAGTGTGCATTATCACTAACTGTGTGTGTGTGTGTGTGTGTGTGTGTGTGTGTGTGTGTGTGTGTGTGTGTCACAGAAAGTGTTTTTTGTGTGTTGGCGTTACTGCACATCAGGACAGACATACACTGTACACACACATTTATGGTACTTATGTTATAAACCAGTTACTACCAACTATTTGTGCCCATGAAAACTTCAAATCATTTTCATTTTTCTAAACTGTGTATCTTATTTTGAGAGCTTTATTTAAGTTGTGATGCATGAAAAGTTCTGCAGGGGGAAAAAAATATACCAGTTAAGTGTGGGTTATGGGTTGAAATCTCCCAGGCAGACATGTCACCTCCAAATTTCCAAAAACTCAAATAAATTAGCCTTCAATGAGGGGTTGAGCAAGAAAAATACTACCTTGAAACTGCAATAACTGAGGGCAAGTGGTTTAGCTTAAAAAGGAGGCTGATTTTCTTTGGATTTTATCTGTTTTCCTTCTGAGATGTTTGTGAGGTATTTTTGAGGGTGTTTGGGAAATGCGATTGCAAGTACTTTGTATGTTTTGGAAGTTCATTCTATCATCCAGAGGTTATGTTTGGCACTTCTATATCAAAACAAGGATACTATAGCAAATGTATATGTAAGCATATGTAATACATTACATTTATTTATTGTTTTACATTTAAAGTTTGCCTAAATGATACCAACCTATGGCTCTATCCTCTGTACTATATGATCTGTCACGAAAACTAGCTGTAAATGTCAATTAAAAATATACAGTGGTACGTAATAAGATTTGAAGTCTCCCTGTATACTTATAATATACAGTCAACACCCATCCCATAATTCACAGTGTACTCATCAGAATAAGACGTGGTTATTTCTCCATGTAACTTCCTCTGACTCTTAATTGTCATTACCCCCGTGGGGAAAGCTTCATTGCGCTGAAGATCTGCCTTCATTATAAAAACCACATAAATAAATATACAGCTCAAACTAATTACAAAGAGTAATAAATAAATTAATATCCCTATGCAATACTAGAACACAGCGTAATCTCATCTAGGCCACTCATCCTATTTATGTACATTCACAAGTGGCAACGTGCAACGTGTTAGGGCATCCAAAGACAATACTCTCTCCTCTTTAGTTGTTTTGTAGCAGCGACACAGTATATAGCACTTTCCTCCTGGAAAACACAGTTTAGCAGAACTGCTGTCAGTGAAAACAAGCATTAAATGGGGCGACAACTCTCTTCCTCTGGGCCTGAAAAAGCAAATGAGGTCATGCAGATTCACCTTGAAGCTCTGAAAGATATGTAACTTGCAGTTTTTGTTGAACTTTTACACTTCTACAGAGCGGGATACCAGATTCCCCTGTCTAGAGGTGCAGCGTGCCTGGCTGAGCTAGGCCAGAGGTTCAGAAACAGAAGCTGTTAATAGCGCTTTTCTGTCTGCATCTCTTCATCTTCCTCCCCTCATTAGTCCTCTTTGACAGTTTATGCCTTTTAGAGGATACACTTTATTACCTCTGTAGGGAAATTCTGTTGGTCAAATGCAAAAAAAAAAAAAGGATAAAAGATGAATTATACAGCAATCTGAACTCACCCTTCACTCCCACTAGGACATCAATCACATGCTCGACCATGTACATACATGCCCTCACATGCACGCACGCAAGAGAGAGAGATTAGGCTTCAATAAAACAAAGCATCTGAAATCAAATATAATGTATATCATACAGTTCCTGCTCATGTAGTTCTTACTATATCTCTAAATTCTTCGCATCCTCCTCCAGCCATCTAACCATTATTAAATTACATTTCTTACTCATTCTCTAACAGAGTACACCAGAAGCCTGTACTACGAAGCAGGATTTGGCGTTAAAGAGCTAACTTAAGGCTCAACCCAGGATTTTCTGTACTACGAAGGTGGATCAGTTGTTATCGGGTTCACTCGCCGTGGTAACTCATGCTGAACACCTAACCTGGTTGGGAGCAGGTTAAGTTGGAGATCAGAGATCAACCGGTGTAAAAGCACCGCCTACTGACCAATAGGTCGATTGATAACGGCCTCACCATTCTTAAAGAAGATCAGGCGGAGCTCGGTGCAGAGAGAGAGGGGGAGAGGGGTGCGCTCATAAAAGTTAAAACATTTAGAGACCAACAACCCCGTTAACATGGGTATTTTTATGAAATATAGCCTATATATTTTAATGGGGGGGAATTACATATCGGCTTCTTGAGCCATGTGTCACCAATGCGCACATCGGTTTGAATTATGTTTTTAGATTTTTGATTTGCTCTTTACAATCGCTTCCCACTGCCAGGGTTGCAACTGAAATAATAGGCTAAAGCAACGACAGTTTATGGAAAGCCCAAGTGTAATTATGGCCAGATCTTGGTCCTGACTGATGGGGAAGTGATATTGGAGTTGTGATTTAAACATCTACAGTGTTGGCTATTTTTTTTTTTTTTGCCAGCTTTCTTTCCTGTTTTAGGAAGCAGCGACTGTATTGCGTTTTCCCTGGAAAACCAAGTCTGTGTCCTTCATATTTATGTAGAATTATAATTTGCTCTTCTTATATATAACATGCGGCTCTGGTAGATTTTTGCGATTGGTCGTGGTGCGCAAACACCGCCTCTTTTATGTGAACGCGCGCATCTCTAGATTGGACAAACCTGGGTTGATTGAACTAGTTGATAACCACCTTCGTGACACCAGTTATCCAGGACCGCAGTTGTTAGGGTTAATGAAGCCGGATTACTGAAAGAAATCCAGGCCATGTTGATCTTGCTTCGTAGTACAGGCCTCAAGTCAGATCTTTTTAACAATGCTAGCACAAAAAGTAAGGAAATTTGTGTTTGGTAGATTATTTCTCTGTGGTAACAATGCGTTTTGGCAATACATTTTATATCGTTGGAAAGCCTGTTTAGTTCCCTTTCAAATGGTTCCCCATTTGTAAGGAACATGCATTTGTGGGATGAGCAGCAGTGCTGAGTATGTGGATGTCTTGTTTCTTCAAACTTCAATCATCCAATCCACCAAACACCAAACGAGCAACAGAATAAGCTGTTTGGCATTGGGAGAGAAGATTTGGAAAGTTTTTCATGGGCGTAACCCACATACTCAATTTCAATTTTTATTTGTAAGGGACAGTGTGCAATTTAAACATACATGTACTCATTTAATGCATTGCACCAGAGTTAGCCTTAGGCTAATTTGCATCTGTAGTCCCACAGAAAGCACAAATACAACAATTTAAAAACCAAACAATGCTCAGTTAGTAAAAAAAAAAACAGATAAGAAATAGCTCACTCAGCACTGCTGCTCATCCCACAAATGCATGTTCCTTACAAATGGGGAACCACTTGAAAGGGAACTAAACAGGCTTTCCAACAGTATAAAATGTATTGCCAAAAAGCAGGGTACCACAGAGAAATAATCTACCAAACACAAATGTCCTTACTTTTTGTGCTAAGTTATATACGCTTGCATTTTCAGGTCATTTTCATGAAGATCTTCATCTGGAATGTCAAAAAAAAAAAAAAAAAAAAAAAATATAGGAAAACAGATTTACTTCATCCTTGATCTCGACTGGCAAACAACTAAATTGTGCATCACAGTCAACATCTGGTAAGGAGTTGGAAAGACAGACTGGCTATTCTGCGGAGTCACAGCTGGTTAAACCTCTGTTCTGTCCCCTCCTGCTCTCCGTCATTATCTTTTTTCGATACAGCCAAACTAAAGATTTAGATGTTCTTATTTACATATTTTTCTGTTTGTTTTCATATAACACAACAAGCATAAAGGAAACCTTAAGAATAATATCAAGGGGGCTTACGTATCGGACTATTTCTCTGCTGGGTGCAGTGACTTTGTCTCACAGTTGTCTTATGGCAACAACACAACTCCAGGCTGTGTTATTTTTTATTATTGTCTGGAGAGAACTTTTAACAAGCTCAGTTTGCAGGTAAGAAAATCACTGGCTTAATGTAGACAGACCCCACAATATCCTGGTAATTACCTCCATATTGGACAATACTCCACAATCTTTTCCTAACCTTGACCAAATGTTTTAGTTGTCTAACCATAAGCATTGTTTATTTACCAAAACCAAAATCTTTCCCTAACCTTATTGCATGTCATATATTGTAGAGACTGAGAACTTGTTGGCACTGGACGTAAAAAGAAGGTTATCATTAAATGAAATCAGCGGTTTTGCAGAATTGTCCCAATATTTGCATTCTTGTCTGGCTTTTTTTCCGCCCCTCTCACAATCATAGGAAAGTTATAACTCTCTACCTGTCACTCTCTCTCTTTTTCTCTTCCACCCACTCCACTGCTCCAGCTGTATATGTATCTCTCCCTCTCACCATTTCCCTCTTGAATCCTAGACATATTTTTTGTTTCTCTCTCTAGCTGGCTCTTCTAGCAATGGCAGCCTGTCTGTTCAAATTCAACTCCCATCAGTACTACTACCACCCCCCACACACACAAAATTGGAGGGGGAACAAATTATTCCAGGACAGGAGAACTGTTTTGTTTGGTTCACCCTTGTTTTTTTCTCTCTCTCTCTCTCTCTCTCTCTCTCTCTCTCTCTCTCTCTCTCTCTCTCTCTCTCTCTCTCTCTCTCATGGGGTATTTTAATGAAATCAGCCTTGCCTGTTCCCATCTGTGTGAGAAATGAATTTCTCCATTTTTAAAATGAGGGAATTTACAATGAGACAGGCTGCAACGCAGGGAACCCCAGCACAGAATTTTTTTTCTTCTTTTCCTGACTCTCCTCAACTATTGTACCTTTTATGCTTTCACTGCATTTGTCTGTGTCTCAGTGTGAATGTCTCTCTCTCTCTCTCTCTCTCTCTCTCTCTCTCTCTCTCTCTCTCTCTCTCTAATATATGTTATTACGTTTTCTCCTGATTACATGTAAATCATGCTCGCTTTGTCCCCTCCACTACACACCAAAACAGAAAGTTGAAACTAAAAAAAACACTGACACTGAAAGAAGAGTGACATGATACCCACAGAACCCCTGGTCCACTGGATGTGGCTGTGGCACGCTCTGATTGCGACATGGATGCACAGTATTAAGGTCCAAATGTCCACAGGAATCATTTTGGAAAGAAAACCACTCACCCACTCAGTTTTTCAACAAGAGTCTGTGTTGTTTAGCTCATTTTCATTTTATTTTTCAGATTTTTCATTTTTGCTTCAAGTGAATACATTTTAAGATTCTACGTTTCCAATATTGGCTAGAGTTGTTTTGCCAACATGGTTTCTTATCTTTATTCCGTATTTCCTTCTTTCTCTGTCAAGAAAAAAAATAATTTTGCTTTATGTATGAAAAGAGGAAGTAAGTAACAAATTAAATGCAAAATCAACGTGTCTTTTATGTCAATTGTCAATACATTAAGGCATTGCAAAACAGACACAATACTGTATTTCATAGTATTCAAACCTTGTCTCGCATTATCTGTGTTATCGTGTTTTATACATTTAAAAATAAGGTTTAATAGGTTTAATAATTTTACTTATGAGTGCACTCAGACTAATACCCCTTTTCAAAACTGAATTATCTAAACAGTGTAGTTTCACCAACAGTGCTATCAATCAGAAAAGGTCCCGGACTGAAAGGTTGACTTTTTGGCGATGTCGGGTTTTCATCCATCAGCAACATGAGGTGTGTGTTGTGTTTTCAAAAGAGTGTGTTTGCAGGCCTGTTTGCTTGTACACATGCATCTGTGCCTGTACAAATGTACGTATGCGTTTGTAAGGCACTGTGTGTGCCGAGTGCCGACACATATGTGCATGGCAGCATATGTTTTCTCAGGTGTGTTTTCAGGAAGGGAGCTGTCAGACATGATGACTGGCGTCACACACACACACACACACACACACACACACACACACACACACACACACACACACACACACACGTAAGTTGGCAGGTTAAAGCAGTTAGCTACTTCTAAAACAGAGAAGTCATTCAGACAATCTGCACCTGCTTTTGAAATGGTTTAACAAGCAATTACACCAGGAGAGACACACACTATGACACACACACACACACACACACACACACACACACACAAACAAAGATACCTAAATTAACCTCCAGGCAGACTAATGGAAAGTAGCCAGAATAATTACTGATATAACTAACGAAAGTGAAATACAAAGAAAGAGAGGGAGAGGATTAAAGACTGAAAGCAACAGATCCCAGAAGTCTAAATTTAACGGAAAAGCAGCTCACTGTCATACAACGTGTGCGTGTGCGTGTGTGTGCGTGTGCGTGTGTGAGAGAGTGAGTGATGCAGGTGATGCGTCAGTAACATACTTGTTGCAGCAGCAATTAAAATATGCAAATCCAGAAGTGTCGCGGTAGAATCTGATAGGCTATGCTTAACTGCACTCAGTGCTGATTGATCATGAATATACATGAGCCAACGCAACATTCGATCAGAAAATCAATAATGCAGACACAGACAGACAGACAGACAGACAGACATACAGACAAATCATGTGCTTACATACAGTGTACACAGCTGTGAGACTGTGTGAGTGCATGAATATGAATATGTGTGTGTTAATATTGTAAACAAATATGCCAGCCTGCATCTTCCTTAAAACCCTCATCATCAGGACTCGGGCTAGACGCCTGGAAAATATGCAAATAATTTTGCTCCGAAAATACATTAATGAAGTTTGAGCACCGAATTAATTAGACATCCGACGATCTACAGAGATTCTAGAAAAACCTACCAGCCGTCAAACTGTGTGAAGTGTGATTATGAGATCATTTGCATATCTGTCCTATTAAGGGACATTAGCAAGCCTTTTGGTCATATTATATCCGAGAAACTGGTGTTTACTTGTTACGTTAATGAGGGATATGAAAGGTCAACAAGTCAAAACCCCACAGTGGCTGGGACAGTCTGGGGCAGGGGGACGAATGAATGAGTAATTTATGCTTATGAGTAAAGTGTTGCTGTTGGCTGAACTTCATGATATGGTATTTTGTATTAATAGCTCAGCAATAATTCACAATGTTACTATAGCAACTATCCAGCTGAGATTTACCTTTGACAGCAGCAAAAGTACAGCAGGATACAGTAAAGAGCTGTTTTGGATAGTTTGCAAGGGCAGGAAATAAAAAAAATTTAAGAGAGAGAACTTTAAAGTTGCACTTATCAATACTTTTATAGGAACAATGGCTCAATTGACTGTGTAAAGCGAAAGGGGTCGCTCATAGTCATGAACCCACTGAGAATTATCACTCTGCAGTTCGCCTAAATATGGCATCTTTAAACATTTTTCAGCTCATTGCTTTGGTTTTACAACCCAGAACACTTACTATTGGACTACAGTATATAGCTCTCATCAGTATATAGCTCTCATCAGTGTTCTCTTCAGCAGAAACAAGCGGGTAATTTTCAGCAAAAAAAAGCTCTGATAATCCCACAATGCACTACCTACCCAGCACCAGACGGCACATAGGCAAAGTTAGCTGGTTGGTGAACATAATGAAGACTTTTACAGCTAAAGACCCAGATATTATTTTCTGACTTTGGTGGAGACAGAGCTAGAAATAGAATGAATGGTGGACGTTCATCAGGTGGAAAGAAATTAGACTCCAAACGTGGAAAAAAAGCCATTCCAGTGTCTACTAGTAGCATGTATCCCTGTAACAATCAGATTGTGTTGGATGGAACTCAAAACTGTAATTTTGACATTGTTTATATCCTTTCACAAGTTAGAAGACACTGTTTTTGTACAAATTAAAGCTGAATTGGCCACTAGGGGGGCAGAAAAACTTCAACGCTGACAGATAACTGCCTAAATTTGATATGGCTAAATACTAAGGGTGTCACGATTTCGAATCTTGAACTTTGAATAAAAAAATGGAATCGTCGATGCTGCCACGCCTCCATGTCATGTCCGGTCGGCTTGCCAAGCGGAAAAAAAACAAACACATGTTGAAGTGCTGCGAGTCAACCTCCTCTAACTTAGCTACAGCCGTTCTCTTCGAGATCCCTAGCAAAACCCACAAACAAAAAAGAACAGTCAAGTTCAAGTTTTTGTTTGTTTAGTTGTGAACTTGAATGTCATCTTCTGTGAAGAAGACAAACTAGATGGCAGGTTATTTTGCTTAAACTTCCAATTGACTGAAGATATAAGAAGATAGATAATACATGTTTTAAATTTGACAATGTAGTGTGGTACATTGCGAACAAAGGTCAGATATTATATTGCATAAAAGTTCTAGACTGCTGGGGAAGTTCCTTCCTTCCTTTGACACATTGAGCTGCTCTCTCTTCTCTCTTTTCATTTGTTTCCTTTTTTGAGCATCCTTGTCCCAGAAATGCTTGTTACTAACCTAGCTCTGGGGAGTTTACTCCCCGGAGTCATTATGTTTCTTTTTTGCCCAGAACATTGCCTTGGATTAGAGTGGCACCAAGATCTGGGTCTTGGGTGCAGCTGTCGTTGTGGTCCTGCTACATCCTGCTACGCTCTGTGACTCCCTGCAGTGTCCGGCGGCGTCCTGCTGTGTACTGCCGCGTCCACCCATGCTCTGCTGTGCCACGCTACATCCCGTAACGCCCTGCTGTGTCCTGCTATGACATGAACTACTACGACTACCATTGTAGTCACTGTTCCATTATCTTTATTATGACTATTATTGCCACTGTTCATCACACCCGCAACCGGCACAGTCAGACACCGCCTACCAAGAGTCTGGGTCTGCCGAGGTTTCTTCCTAATTGGGAGTTTTTCCTCGCCACTGTCGCAATAGTCACTGCTAATGCTTGCTCTTGAGGGAATTACTGGAATTGTTGGGGCTTTGTAAATTATAGAGTGTGGTCTAGACCTACTCTATCTGTAAAGTGTCTCGAGATAACTCTTGTTATGATTTGATACTATAAATAAAATGTAATTGAATTGAAAAGTCTAGTCTATAAATGGCATAGCAACCTCTGCTTTAAAAAAAAAAAAAGTAAAAAAGGAGAATTGAATCGAACCATGACCTTAGAATTCGAAAATGTAATCGAATTGAGGATTTGGAGAATCGTGACACCCCTACTAAATACATTTATTCACACATCGAGCTGAAACTTCATTACCCTCAAATTTGAGTCATTTTTCAAGTTAATTAATTATTCACTCTCCTGGTTTGGTCTCCAACTCCTGAGAAAGCTATGTGGGTCTTTAGATTTCAAGTTGTTTTCATCAACTAGTTGCTTACGTCTTTCTGCTTCTTAGTGTTGGGCAGGTAGAGTATCGTGGGTTTATCAAACAAGGACCGATGAGAGTGGAGAGTGACATTGAACCATACATCAAGCTTAAAAATTTAACAAAAAGAGCTATAAAAAAAGTGAGTTAAGGAGTTTGAGCGACATCCAATTCAATTCAAAAATACTAATGCAGGTATAAGTTTGAGGCTCTACCATTACAGTGCCCTTGAGTCATTGAATGAACCCACAGCTCCTCTGGTGGAGTAGCTGGGTAATGTGGTTTTTTACAGAGCAGAAGTCACTGAACTGTGGGAATGTGAGGCAAAGCATTGCTTATGAAGAGGTTGGACCCTCAGCAAACAGCCCCTGGGTAAATACAGGAATCCCAGATGCTGATTATTATTCAGATACTCTTCTTAACAGGGCTGGCTTATCTCACGTCTCTGTGTCATCATGTTCACCAGCTCCACTCTGTCATTTAGCATGTTTCAGGTCAGTGGGCTCCAAGCAGTACACCCTCGTTCAAATTACAGACAGGAAATGTAGACATGAATGATAACCAGCAACAGGCACCATGCTCATAAAAAGAGCAAACAGCATGTACCAATATCTGTGTGTGTGTTTGTGTTTAAAAGTGCTGCATGAGCCTCATTAATTATGCTTTTTTTAATTTAACCTTTATTTATCCAGGTAAGTCCATTGAGAACAAATTCTCATTCACACAGTTACACATTCATACCTGGAAGCTGCCCAATACAACCACACTCTGATCTGCTGGCCACTGAGCAGCTCCACTGGAGGGGTTGGGGTTAAGGGCCTTGCTCAAGGGCACCTCAGTGGTGGTAATGTAATGCTCTTTCACTTTCCCCACCCAGATTTTATCCTATATCCCCCTGGTCTGGGGATTGAACCAGCAACCTCCAAGTCCCAAGCTTGCATCTTTAACCTTTAGGCCACCACTCCTCTGTAATCTGTTTCTGGTGTGAATGAACTCTTTTGTGCGTGTGCTGGGGGGTTTAACAGAGCTGAGCATAATACTTGTGTGTGTCGGAAGGATAAAATAAATCATTACTATAGTCGAGCATTACTGCTACTGGAGGGCCTGAATTTTTAAAGCTAAATTAGATCAAATGGATCCAAGCCTCTCTTCAGGGGGCTAATCTTTGACCTTCATTTGAATGGGCATTATAAGGAAGTTGTGTCTTCCACTTGAGACAAAGCAGTTTTGGTAAGGAAAAGGCAGTTGTGGCTGCATTTGAAAACAGTAAGGCCTCTGATTTGACTGCTCAATTAATCCTCTTAGCTCGGTATGTTACTGTATTGCGTTGTGTTGTGTTCTTGATGTGGACACATTATAGCTACTCTGTTGACAAATTATGAGTTGCCATTTCGTTTTCATGTCATTATTGAGTCTGGCATCAGCAACTACTGTATAACTATAACTGTATAGCTGTATATAGAGTCCATCTCTTCCACACATATTTTCATGGTCATTTTTCTGTCTCAACTTTTAACATTATTTGGGACAGGACACACACACACACACACACACACACACACTGAGACAAATGTAATAGAAACCAGCAGCATACACTAATACAGTGTGTAGTGTATCTATAATAATATATAAATATAACAAATAATTCTCATACCATATGAGAAGAACAAAGACGTACTACATATATCATTGAGAAAATTTGAAATAAAAAGATGAAGACAAGAGAAAAATCATAATATAAATATTATAATTAGATACAGCAAAAGTAGAATTAAAATATGCTACTGTTACGTCAATAAAACAAACAACATACTTTTTAACCTTAATGAATTAGGATTTTTTTTTTTTACATTTTTGAATTCAGTAGCTGTTCAGGAACTTTTGATCATAACACATGATCTTCATCAGCAGATGGAGTTTATCCAGTTGACATGGATTTGTGGGTGCTCAAATTTCCATGTTTTTGGAGCATGTCCAGGAAATCCATGTTGGCTTAAAAACAGGTTTAAAGTTCATTCTTGTTCTTGGAAAATGCACTGCTTTAACACTACTGCCATCAGAGACCGCCATGCAGTATATGCCATCTTCAACACACAAGAGTAGTCAGGGACTGCACACGTCATCTTTCCGTCCAACTTACAGTATATCCCTCCTCACACAAGTAAAGACTAATAACTCCCTGGAGGGATCTGGATCATTTCAGAAGGAAAGGACTATAAATATAGATAGAAAAACAAATGTATTCCCTGCCTCGAATTCTATACAAAACAAGTACAGTACAGTATGTGTGTATATGTGTGTGGCTACTTGCTATTCTGTATGTGTGTTTGTATCTGTGTTCCAGCAAAGCATGACTGCTGAATCTGTCTTTTAATGAATTTAATAGTTCCATCATTTCTCTATCAACCATCAACGCTGGTGTTCCACACACACACACACACACACACACACACACACACACACACACACACACACACACACACACACACACACACACACACACACACACACACACACACACACACACACAACGTTGGTGTTCCTTATTATTTACTTCAATTGAAGAAACATGCCAACTGGAAAAGTGACTAAGCAGATGTGTGTGTGCGTCTCGGTGTTTGTGTGCGCGTATACCTCGTTCTTGGAGGAATTTGTTAAGTAATCTGACTGTGGAATTGAATTAGTCATCATAGAAACAAGGATTAGGTTATGGGATGTTTAAGAATGGTCAATTAGTGTTACTACCGCTACATATGTGAGAGGAAAACAAGGAAGGCAGAGAAGCATGCAGAGAAAGACAGAGATATACAAATGGGGAAAAGGAGGGAATAAAAGAGACAGGGCAAGAAGAAGAAAGAAATCTATATCAAAAATCTATTTTGCCACTGTAGTGTCCATTATGACTTTTGACCTACCAAGAGTGGACAACTGAAAGCAGAATATCCTTAAAGAGATCTGTACACTTTTCCGGATGCTAGCTGTGTTAAAGAAGCAGCAGTGGCTTGATGGGTCGAGATGTCTGAACCAAAAACAAAGCTTAACCCACCTCAAGACACACAGACCGACATAGAAAGCCATAAAAAGACAGAAAAATACAAAAACAAGGAGAAAAAGAAAAGGGGAAGAAGAAGAGAACCAAAGTGAAACAGTCATCAGACTTCAAAGCATCCTTTTATCCGATCTGTTTAGAGTTTAAAATTGGGAGTCCAGATCCACCAAAACAAAAGATGAAACGATAATCTGATAATCGTTACAATGTTTCACAGAGGGAAATATTTCTGAATATATGTGTTTATGTGATTGCTGGAGTGAAATGTGCTTTAAAGCATGACCAAATGTTTTATTTCAGTTCAAGTGGATTTGTGTTTTTTTTTTGTGTGTGTGTGTGTGTGTGTGTGTGTGTGTGTGTGTGTGTGTGTGTGTGTGTGTGTGTGTGTGTGTCTCTGAAAGAGAGAGTGAATGGAAGAAAAAGAGCTGTTGAGTGTTTGTGTACTTTCACTGTTATTACATCCAATCTGATCTCTGGGCATTTTGAAACACATTTTGACATTTGGTCTTCACTAGTGTAAATTGTATTTAATGTTAGATTTGGACTTGCACATCTTTTATTAGGACTCTAATGAGCTAATCTGAGTTTTTATAATTAAATGCTTGTAGTGATGAACCAAGATCATTTTTGTTTTCTTTCACTCTTACCACTCTCGTTTTTTGGCTGCTGCAAACAGTTATTTTCAGCAAAATTATCTGAAAAACTCACTGTACATTACCTGCCCAGCACCAAATGGCAGACAGATATAATTAGGTTTCACGGTGAACATAATGGAGCATTTTAGCAACTACAGAGCCAGCTATTACCTTCAGGGGTTCCGCGAGACCAAAACTGATCTAAACAGAGAGGGAATACTGGACTTACATTTGCCAGGTGGCAAGTAATAAGGTTCTAAATAAATGTTGCTCCATGTCTGCTGAAATAGTTTGCTATTTCTGATTGCTTACACGTTCAACATAACATTTTATTGGGTGACAATATGTCAGTGTTGTGTTTACAGTTTGTAACACTGCTCCAAGGCAGCCAAAAAGGGAAATTAATGCAAGTTTAACTGAAAATCCTGCAGCGTCAATGACAAAAGCATTTATGTCAATAAATATCCACATTGTTCATTTCCTTTAGGGAAAAGTTGTTAGGTGGTATTTATGTTTTGTATCTTTACAAAAAAAAATCTTTACAAAGTTACATCAAAAGGATCTGAACTCATTTGATCAAATTGTATTATTCAAAATGTAACTATGCTCAGCTACTGTAACTCAGCATGCTGTTTATATAATTGTTATTCTAGAAAGATGTGCCCACACACTGAGCAAATGCCACCAACTTAGTGTGCACACACCTTTTATGGCATTTCTTTTGTATTCTTGCCAAAGCATCTAATACAATAATGTTGACGTGCATACACTACACATGAAGTTATTACTATGGCGGATGTGGGAACAATTCTGATGTCTATAATTGATAGTTTGACTTTGTATGATAGATTCTTCTTCATCTGCTCCAAGATAAAAGAGTGTCCCTTTCAGTATTCTCAATTTAAATCAGTGGGCCAATCTCCCAAAATCCTAGTGTGTTTTCTTAACAACTGGTAAAGCAGTCCATAGCTGCGAGCACTTGGTTTAAAATAAACTGTTAAATGCAGCCCATACATCCTTGTTTACATGGAAATGTCTGTTTAGACAATCTGCACTTCAAAACATCCCATGGCCATGTAATCTTATACAAAGTGGACAGGAGCAACTTTTCCATTCTTGGGGTTAATCACATGTTGGAGGAGCAGGATGGTACCAGAGGAGAAAGAAGAAAAAGATAGAAAACAGAACAAATCAAAGAAGAGAAACATAGGGGTGAAAAAAAAGAGGAGAGAACTTGGCATGTTTGACAAAGTTCCCTTCTCCCAACCCACAAACACACATGCACTTAGACTTGGCCATACCTAGCGGCAAATATTACTGACCAGATCAATGGAAAAATTGCCCCTGGGCCTCTGACCACGGAGATCTCAGCCTGGGCAGCACTGAATGCGAGACCTCTAGCGTTTAGAGGCCCCTGAGGCTGAATGACAGAGAACATACAAAAAATGGCCTTGGGAGAGAGGTCCTTTTTAACATAATGTGAACTGTTCAAAATGTCTACAAAGCCCTAGTCTCGCTTTGCCAAACCATCCACACGCTGCGGAGCAGAGGAGAGTCTGGCTAGTTCACACAGCATTCTGGGATGGGAGAAAAACGTGCTCTGGTTTATTTGCATTTTTTTTAAATCAATCACAATTGTCTTGGGCGGTGCTAAGCACCGGACGGAACCGCTGCAAAATAGTTGTGCGGGAGAAAACTCAGATTGGACAGATAGTCTAGCTAGCTGTCTCATTTACCCTGCAGAGATCTGAGGAGAAGTTAACCATAGTCCTCAAAACAGTTTAGAATTCCAACACAAAGAAAGCGGAAGGAAACGAAAATCTGCGAAAATACGGCGGAGCAATCCCGGAAGTGGAACGTCAAGGAAATAGACTAAACAAGCTCTGACTGATTCAAATTCAGATTTCCAAGTGAGAACAGGCTACACCTGTCCGAGCAGGCTTTTTCTATATCAGGTTGCACTCTTCTTGAATACAGAAACAAACAATAAGATAAAGGATTTCAGATTTTAATTGAACACAGGCAGAATACACCATTAACGTTAAATTATTGATTGACTGATAGTGAGAGCGGCTGCAGTGGCCTCCTCAATTCTGAATATGTCTTTGCCAACTAGAAAAATACACATAAGTACACCCATATATAAATACTGTGTATAAATACTGTACATACACACTACTGCTTTGAGTTGGCAACAGAGACAGAGAGCATCTTTGTTATTTCTCTCTCTCTAAAATTGCATGTTTTGATGCTCTAATGAATAGACTGTTTTCATGTGACGCACTGGAAAATGGAAACTATGATTCTCTCCGTCTTCAACTTTTTTCTGTATTTCTGTCATCCACAGTGCTTCTCCTCATCCGCACTTTGACCCTCTCTTTTATCTTTTTGACCCATCATTGGAGTTTTGTTATTGGTTTAGGTAATTATGTCTCTTTGAATATCATCTCATGTACCATCTTGCCCTCTATCTACTTTTCTCTCACACACACACTCACTCTCTTTTTCTGTCCCCTGTATCATTATAGTCGCTTTGCTTGATGCGTTATATTTATGCTATTTTATAGTTGCGCTCTCTTTATTTTTCTCTCTGTCCTCTGTTAACCCCAAATGCAGTTATGAGTAGCCAAATCCCTTTTTGTTATCCTTGATACAGTTGTGTATTCATGTGTGGTTTCTTTTTCTTTTTCTAATTGTGTGACTCTGTATGAAATAATTGTGCAAGACGTCATGTTGTACTTGTCATCATATTTGTGCAAGCTGGTCCTGGTGTGTAATGATCAAAAATCAGAGAAATCAGAAAGAAAGAAACATGAAAGAGATGAGAAAGATATAGTATTCTACTTTAATTTAAAGGCTGGTCAGCATAAACATACTTACTGTTCAATTGACTTAATATTATACAAATTCTAAAACTACATGTATGTACTGCCATATGTGTCTGACACATAGTTACTTTGGCTTCAAGTTCTTTATTTCTTAAACCAATCCACGTGTTGTGAGGCACAGTATTACTCTGTTATGCTGTCTAGAACGGTTTTATTTTTAGCGTTTTTTTCTTGTCTGTCTGTTCATTTCTTGCAGCTCCTTTATGACACATTTTAATGGCAGTTTGTTACATGTATCAAAGCCCCATGAATACAAAATTAATCATATCACTATTACAAATCACAATTACTACTACAAATCATTTCACTATTGTGCAGCCAGTTTAAAAAAATACATGAACATCAATTTTGTTACACTGAGAAAGTTCATTTTCTTTGCTGTAAAACTGAATGCAATGACCACAGTCAGTGTGTGTTATAAACATGTTGCTTTTCATTATATTTAACCAGGACATGTTGGCCTGAACTAGAAATTACTTTTTAATACTTGACTTTCAAATACAGGCGTATTTATTTATCTTGGTGCATTTTGCAAAGGAAAGGGACAGGAGCTGTGGCCAAACCCTGCTGAACTATGGTAACGGTCCGCTGAACAGACACTTTCTTGAAAAACCCGCCAGTTCCCAGACTTTCCACAGTTGTCATATATCCAGGTCTGTGAGTATGCATGCATGTGTAAAGGAGGGGAAAGAAGAAAGACTGCCTGTGTACTATCTGGCGTGTGCGTGTGTGTGTGTGTGTGTGTGTGTGTGTGTGTGTGTGTGTGTGTGATTGCTTTCCCCCTGCTTTGTGTGATTAGATTTGTCTCCTTTAACTTCAGGGTTGTTGTTTTTGTCTGCCAGCCAGTATTTAAAAGCTATGGGTTTGCATGCACACACACACACACACACACACACACACACACACACACACACACACACACACACACACACACACACACACACACAGAGAGTGAGTCACAAAAACACACACATTAAAGACCCCTGTGGCACAGCAGTGCATAGTCATGGATGGCTGCCAATAATTCATCTATACTACAATATTACTCATGTAGAACGCACAGCCATGCACACATACTGTACACACACACTCACATGGCAAAGCCATTAGTTGCTCTGCAGACACTCAAAGCGTTATAGGAATATCAAGCGCTTTTTTTTCGAGGATAATAAAAGGTTTATAGTGCCGAAATGCATTTACATTTTTGACTGAAGCTTTTAAAGTTTTGTAATACACAAACGCAGCAGCAAATAAGTCTTGATACTGTGCAGCCCTGCAAGTACCATTTTTGTTTACTTGCACAGACAAATTACTAATTGAAAAGAAACACTAATACCTTGATACCTAATGGCTCTCATTGTTTATTTTGGCAAGGAGTGCTGAAACAATGTCCAATGGAGCACCAAACCTGCATCAAAAATGAGGGGCAGGTGTTAACTTTCAAGAGTTACAAAATTGGTTAAGTATTATAAACCGCTGTGCAGTGTTTTAGGTCTAATAAGCCTTCAAACTTGTCTTTTATTTAAACGGGACATCTTCTCACCAGTACCTGTAGCAACACGCCCACACCAACGCAGCCCCTTGCCTTTTCTTTAACACAGTGCTATTTTAACTACTTACATTATAGCATTTGTGAACCAAGAAGCCAAAGATGACCAGAAAACAGTACACAAGCTGAAACAATACTCAATGTAGCATCAAAACAGTATGAGAAACCGTGTCTGTACAATATTATGGCATTATTAATATTAAAATGTACAGATTTCAATAACTGTTGTCTCTGAGCATATAGGTTGTAATGGAAAATTAATTCAAAATTCCCATCTAAATTCTGTGACTGATCACTGTTGCAAGCATGCAATCTGTAATCTGTAATGGATTATACATGGATGGTAGCTTTCCCAACTTTTCTGCTGGTTTACATGAAAGATTTGTGAAGCGAAAAATGGAAATAATTAATGTGTTGTGTCTTGCACCAGTTAATATTGCCACCGCAACTCTTCTGTTACAACTTGTTCACAGCTTGTTGATTTTTCAGAGGTGCAGTTTGTTTCCAGTATATGCTGCCACTACTTCCACTGCCCTCCCATACACAGATACATAACAAACACAACTGGACAGCAGTCCCCTTGTGTTACCCACTGTCACCGTGTCAGAGCTGTGAGTCAGTGGATGTCGACTACACAATTATAGGAAAATTCCACCCTCAGGTACTCTTTTGCTCTTAGATGCCATCAATCTGGGATGATCAGTGCATTCCAGCAGTTATTTTGTGATTAAGTGTTGCAATTTACTCGTTTGGTGTACCAACTCCCTCTCCACCTGTCTCCTACTCCAGTTAATGTTTTTTTGCATTTCCCAGAATGACTTTAACCAATGAATCCCCCCAGATCAGAAATTAACTTTCAGATGTTTGTGTGTAGGTGGAGAGAGAGCAGGAGTGAAGACAGGGGAGTGACATTTGTTCCTATCAAAAAAAGTGAGTCATGCTCTTGCAATGTGTCTTGAAGCTGCAATGCATTACGGACTATCCAGGCAACCATAGGTAGAGTCATTTCCATCGAGTTCCTCTTCTAAATGATTATTGACTGTCAGTAAGAAAGTCAAAAAAAAAATTTAGAAGATACTGTTCAGAGAGAGAAATCTTCCCGATCATTTAATGTCACATTTTCTTTAATCGCAGATTGACTCCCACTCACCAGTCATCTAGTTATTATCTTCACAAACTTCTAATTAATACATCCAAATACCACGTTTTAATTCTTAATTCACATTTTCAATTATATCTATAAATGGCATCTCCCTACATTATGGACATTATGGTCTTTATGTTTTTTACTACACTGCCAGGAATGTAGTTTAAAGACATTGAAATGAATATACATCAAAATAGGGGGGATTATTTCCCTATACACATGGTGTACGTGCTGATCTCTACTCAGCCTGAACATCAGAATCAGCCTTAAAAAAAATATGTATATAATAGTACAACATATTTCTGGAAATATTACTGAGGACATTAACTTTGTGTCCTCCGGTCAATTTTCTATAAAGATAAAATATAGGCACTCTTTGTGGAGTTATTTTTCTCATTTCAAGTCCAAAAGAACATTTAGGGGTTAAAAAAGTCACCTCTGTTATTTAATTTAATTTAGTTTAGTTATTTATGGCAAACCCTAAATAAATGACTTTAACATTGTGAATATTGTTTAAAGAATAAATAAATTATCTCATTTGTCTGTCCCCCCTCCACCCTCCCCCTGCACATTTCTTTTCATTGTTAAATATGCCATCGGTTTAATTTGAAATTAAATACTGTAAAACATATTTGGCCAAAAAGCCACAAGAAATATGGCCTAGATGCAAAATAAATAAGTAAATTATTTATTGTAAATAGTTTTAAGGTGGATTCTCTCCTATTACCTCAGTGTCAAGAAGACTATTGGTTATTCCAATTCTCAGACTTATATTTGGAAGACTGTGACCACCAACTAGCTCTTCCAGTAATTTATTGCCCCCCTGTAGAAGAAGAAACCTGATCTCCTCAGTGTCCAGTTATACCATCTACTGTGTATATAAGCACTTTGACAATGCAAGCTTTTACCGTCCACAATAAAAATCAGTAGTTTACCTGCAACAAATCATCTCACAAGAATATACTGCCCCAATTTCTAACCTTCCTTCCCTGCTGGAGGTTGGCAAGTTGCCTGTGTATCGTCCACAGACAGAGCTATCTGATTCATACGGTGATGCTTGAAAATTAGTATGAAAATAAACCTGC
This sequence comes from Perca flavescens, assembly GCF_004354835.1. Classification (NCBI taxonomy): domain Eukaryota; kingdom Metazoa; phylum Chordata; class Actinopteri; order Perciformes; family Percidae; genus Perca; species Perca flavescens. The sequence goes on along the minus strand of NC_041344.1, from coordinate 15,685,073 downwards.
CATCACATCCAGAATAATCGCTATGACTTGAAACCCTTAACCACAGGAGAATGTTTCCCACAGGATGTTTCCTCCTCTCCTCTCCTTTTCCAGAGTTTCTGGTTAAATGTCAGAAACAATGAGGTTGTGTGATGATTTTATTACTATAACACTCCCACTATAAGGAGCAGGATTGTGCGCTCACACACAGACACACATTTTATTAATGTAAAACTAGAACAGCAGGCATGTAACACATGTGGTTTAAATACAGCAAGGGCCCTACAATCAGAAACAGCACACACACACACACACACACACACACAAAATAATGGCAGGTTTGTGAGTTTGGCTTAAATATTGAATTTATTATTCTTGTTGTGGAGGCGAGGAGACTGTATACATATTTGTTATGGCGATACAGATAGATTTCAAAATATTACTCTAAAACCCAACTCCACCTCTGGGATTTATTTTCTTCATTTTACAGCTTGATACTGTTTACCACATGCAGCCCATAGCGCCATCTTTTTTTTTTGAGGTAAAACTAAACATTTTCACTTTGATTTAATATTGCAGAGTGTGGTATGAAGGGTGCCAGGGTCAACTGAATCACTCAGTCATATTTTGGAGGGGACACATCCCCATCAATATATATATATATATATATATATATATATATATATATATATATATATATATATATATAGCTGTTCTACGACAGGCAACTATGCACCGCTATCAAATACATATCATAATCATAGTGTGTAGCCTACTGCAGTTCTAACATTACCTGAGGTTTGTTCAAGCTGTTGCACGACTGCTATGGGTAAGTCAAAAACACTGTACTGTCTCTTTTCAGATGTATTAAAAAGTGGAAAACTAGAATGTAATATATATTATGTAATGTAAAAAACAAGAAAAGTAAGTTGAGAGCAGTGAGAAAATGAGTACCAGCCAGATGATAAAAGTGTACAGTAATACAAGAGATGAGTCAATTTTTGTCGATATAATAATCATTGCCATTCCGAAATGGTTAGTAATCCATTCCTCACTTGTTTACTGATAATATGTCTTTCATGTTCACTCTGGTGCGTTCAGAGTAACGAAAGAGAGGGAAAGAGAGAGAGCTTGAGGATGCCAGCAGGGCAGGGAGAGCAGATGACATGGAGGTAAGTGAGAAACGGAACAAATATTGATGGTTAACACAGAATAATGACATCACAACAGTAATGTACAGACCAGAGCAAACATCTCTGTCTCTCCCTAAGTTTACTTGTAAGTATATAAAAAGAATAAGATTTGGAATGTTCACTTCATGCTTACGGCCTAAATTTGGAAATTAAGTTTGGAGACGGTCATGCCCCCTTGACAACCTCTCATCATAGACAACTACCTTTTAAAAAGGCATTGTTGAAGTATAATGGCTATATTAATATTTTACTGACTGATGGGTTTTCTTTTGCTATTTTATGACAGTGGGACTTGAAATGACAATTTGAAATTCTTCTTTTTACTCTTGGTTTATATTTTGGTGAATAATTATATTCAATCAATTATATTCATCCCTAAAGTGCAATTCAATTTTGCAGTCAACCAAACAAACAGAGCAGAATAAACACCATCACAATTATTTAATCAACCAACATGTCAGTAGCAGCAAGTCAGCAAATATGTAACCCAGGCAAGAGCAGCAAAGCACACACAGGTTGCCAAATTCTAAGTTAAATTTAATAAATATATAACCATAATCCAACTTAAGTTGAGTAATAAATACATAAATCAAGGCATTATGCCTCCCCAGAATTACAAGCTCTGGATGTTACAGGTTGCTGCCATTAGCAGCATTTAAGAGCCTAATGGCAGCAAGAATGAAGGAATTCAAGTATCTTTTGGTTTTACATGCAAGATAGCGATGCCCTGATAGCATTAAAGAGAATCTACAAGAAAGAACATAGCCAGAATTATCCACAATTCTCTTAGCTTTCAGACTACCCGTTTCTTCCAGAGGTCTGGTAACGGAAGTCCAGAGATCTCAGAGCAGATCTTTACAATGTTAATGAGGCTATTCATGCTTTTCACAGGCAACCCATGAAACCAGCAAATTAATGAAAAAAGTTAAGACTTCCACTAAAGGAATGATAAAAGCTACATATAATTTCCTCAGAGAGTTAAGCTTCTGCATCAAGTGAATTCTTTGTTGTCCTCGTTTGACAATTGACTCTGTATTTTTATCAAATTTAAGATTAGAGTCGAATATGGTTCCCAGGTATTTATAGGAGTCAACGATTTCAACATTTCCACCATGGATGATGCTGGCATGAGGCTCAAGACAATTCCTCCTAAAATCAATAAATAACTCTTTAGTTTTTGTAACATTGAGATCCAGGTAGTCATCACACCATTGAACAAATGCTGATTAGGCGTAGCCATGCCCTGATTCTGCCCCCTGAAGAAGAGACAGTAGGGCAGTGTCAACAGAAAATGTCACAAGGTAGCTGCCCTCTTCAGAAGTCCTACAGCTGTCTGTGTAAATAATGAAAAGCAAGGGGGAAAGTACACAGCCCTGGGGTGAGCCTGTATTAGAGGTGATCATGTTTGACCTAAGACCATTCACAAGAACTTGCTGAACTCTGTCTGATAAAAATTTTAACAACAACAATACGATCTGACTAGGTAAGTTAAAATAAGAGGCAACTCAACTAAAATATGAGGCTGCATCCTATTAAAAGCTGAAGAAAAATCAGCAAATAAAATTCTGTCATGGGATTTTTTTTTTTTTTTTTTTTTTTTTTTTTTTTTTTTTTAAAAGGTGCTTATCTACTTTGTCTAAAATAAATAACTTAGCATTGTCCACTCCTTTCTCTGCTTGAATAGCAAACTGTAATGGATCAAGTTTGCCATCAATGAGGGAGACAGCGTTATGTTTTAAAAAAAATTCAAAATTCAGGTATTATAGTAGATGTTTTCATATCGTCCGTCTCTGACCACAGTCTGCACACATATGAAAAGTGTTGTGAGCACCCCACTGAGCTGGTCAGCACAGTACTTCAGGGTGCGTCAGGGCCAGAAGCTTTGCAAGAATTCACCTTCTTGAATAACTTTGTGACAATTTCCTGGGATATCACTAATTCATTGAGAGGTGCCAGAGACTCTCGCAGCTTGGAAATATCATCTTCAAAATCTGTCCTTTCAAAGCGAGAAAAGAAAGAATTAAAGACATTAGCCAAGTTAGCACTGTCCGCACCGGTTATATTGATTACCTGCATGGGCTCACAGGAAGACTGATTAATGGATGCCATAGATGTTATACCTCTCCAGGCTCCTCTGAGGTCACCACTACCAAACTGGTTTTCAATTTTATTTTTGTACTTAGACTTTAGACTAGACTAAAACAAACAGACAGCTTTATATAGCAGCTTGGGGGCTTCGATTATGTAAATGATCAAATCCCAGAAATGTGCACCTTCTCGTGAACAGGTAGCATTCATCAGATTGAAAAGAGCAATTTACAAGTTTGTGCAGTTAAGAGAGGTTGATGAATCAAATTGGAACATGCATACCAGCAAACTTCACAAAAAACTGAAAAAAAGGTTTAAGATAGAATATAAAATATTTCTTGCATGAGGTCCAATATCAGCCATCAGTTATA